>NC_059139.1:7544924-7847954 GCF_020740605.2 Lemur catta | reverse complement strand
CTGTATGTCATAACCTAATTTCCTCCCCAAAGTCCTCTCCTACTAGTACCATTACCTTGGGAGTTAGAATCTGAACGTATGAATTTGGGGAGGACACAAACATCCAAACCATAGGAAGTTCTGTAAGTTTTGTGGGTGGCTGACAGCAAGGTCAAAAATATTTTCATGATAATACTAAGACTGTGTTTGCTTATATCATGCTCATTCTCTCACAAGTATACATTGCAGTTTTCCAGAGGCTACATGGCTTGTGATGTCACCACAGACTGAATGTATAAGTAGCTGTGAGAACCCAGGTGTTTTCTAGTAAGCAGATATTAAAGAGATCTTCAAAATTAAAATAATGCTACTCTTCCTGCTGGTTTTTGTTTGGGGAAAACATAATTGTTTTCTATAAAAATGTTATTTATCTTAACATGTATTGGATTTACTATTGCTCTTTTTAAAAGAATTAATACATGATGATTTTTATCATTTCTCAATATTAATTGCTTATGTGGGAAATATTGATAGGTACAACCCATTTAAACAAAAGTTCTTTGGATTCTCAATAATGCTTTAAAGCGTAATGTAATTCTGAGACTAAAACATTAGATAATCCTTAATGTAAATCTTTCCTTTTAGTTTTAAGGAGCAACTTGTTGATTTTTGTGAATGTGAATTCTTACAACTTTTGTTTGAAAGTAGTTTAGCAAAGTGTAGAAGATAAAATATACATACTTTTGATCCAGCAGTCCTGCATCTGAGTAGTTAGTCTAAGCAAAGTAAGTTGTGATAGGAGAAAGGAGGAAAAGCTTAGCAGCTGTATTAATCAGAAAAGGCTGAGCTTGTGCTCTTGCAACAAAGAAACCCAAACAACAATGATTTAACACATGAAAGGTTTAAGTCTCAGTCATGCTGCATGTGCACAGTGAAAACAGGGGACTCTGCTCCAAGTACCCATGCAGAGACCAAGAAAAAGCTAACAATGATTTGGAATATTATTCAGTTTATTTATAAATGTATGCAGTCAAATATGCAAAAAGTTAAGTCACTATACATTTGTTATTTTAGGAAAATACTCCAATATATCATATTAACATTATGATAAAAAGTGGATTACTTTTTGTGGAAGGGGTTAGAAAGAAGTCATAGAAAAGTATCTGGGGTTTAAGACAATTTGAGGTGGAAATCTATATCATTGTCCTTGCTTATTCTCTTGTTTCAATATCTCATTTTCTTTCTCTTTGAATAATATTCTGCACAATGTATCCATACTTATATTTTATATCAGTTAAATTTTAAGATAAATATATTTTAGACAGAAGATATTGGATGATGCTCAAAAAATAAAATTTTTGCAAAGTTGCTTTGACAAATAGTTAGATGTGAAATGTATATTTAAAGTTTCAGACTAGCAATAGCTGCCTCGCAGATTTCTTAAGAAAATAAAGCACAATTAAATTGTACAGATGACATTGAAAAGTGCATAACTTTTTTTTATCTAACAGTCTATTGTTGATACAAGGGAAAGTGGTTGGCGTATTTTTGAATAGTGGTAAGTTTTTCAGAACATGAGATTTTCAATTATTCAATCTAGAATTCCATTTTTAAGTTTGAAGGAAGATACCAACGGTCTTTTTTTCTGAGAGTTGTACATGAATTGGATGCTCAAATCTGAAAGTAATTCACCAGCCACATTTATAGAAATCACAAAAGTATTACAACCCTCCCCCCAAAATAATTCTAGATTCTAAAATCATCTTTTATATCAAACTGTCGTTATCAAGGAAGATTTATTGCAAAATATTTTGAAGGTATCATTGAAATAAGCCTTTAGGTATTTCAGTGTTTTTAAAAAATATATATTTATTCATACAGCCTAAAATATAATTTTTGCCACCATGCATTTGCTCAGCCTACCAAATTGTACCACAAACAACATTCCCAGATTCTTTTTTTTTTCTTTCTTGTTGCTGTAGTGTGAGAAGATCAAAATATAAAAACATAATCCTGTTAAAAATTATTGCCATTTGAAAAATGTCACAGTAATAATTTTTGTAGAGAAGCACCATTAATGGAGGCTAAAATTAGGGATTAAAGTATTATGAGAATCACAATATTTGCATAGTCACAAAGTATTGTCTTGCAAGATATTATTAATTAAAAGGGAAAAACAGTAACATTCCAGTAGTTAGCCTTACAAGACACCACCAAGTAATGAAGGGTAATTAGTAATAAGATGTAGAAAGTGACGTGTTCTTTCTGATCCTGCACTTGGAAGGGTAGACGTTGCTTTGTGCTATTTGTGCCAAAAATGCATTATCTGAATTTAGTCACAAGGAAATATCAGAAAAAATCTGAGTTTAGAAACATCCAATTAAGTAACCAGTACCTTACAAAAGTGTTGAGGTCGTGAAAGACAAAAGAACAGCTGACATGAGAGGACACTAAGGAGATAAAACAAATAAAAACAAAACTGTTTCCTGGATAGGAATCTGGACCAGTAACTTGAACAGATGGTCCAAAACGTGAATAAAGTCTACAGATTAGTTAACAACATTGTATCACTATTAATTTCCTGCCTTTATTAATTATGAGATAATTATTAAGATTCCAACATTGGGAAAGCTGGGTGAAGTATATCGGGAATCCCTGCATTAGTTATGTAACTATTTTTAGTCTGAAATTATGCCAAAATTTAAAAATTTTAAAATGGCCTTCTTTTCAAAAATACGTTGGTAGAAAAATGCATATATGAATATTATGAGGCTACAAGAAATATATTTGGAACTAGGTAAGATTAAACAGAGAGAACAGTTAAATGGAAACAAATCCAAACACAAATGGAAATTAGAATGAGGCAAAGGGCTATTCAAATCAGTGGGAGTAAAGATTATTTCACGGTGTTTAGAGAGTACACTTGCTTTTTAAAAAAGAAAAGAAAAGATTAGTTACTACAGGATTTAAACTTACAAAATTAACTATAATTACAAAAAAGAGTTATAAATGTGAAGTGGAGAAGGCCTTTTTGAGAGGACGGAAAATTTAAAATAAAAAACCCAGAAAAGGATGGAAAACAAATTAAAAGTCTGATGAAAGACTACAGGGAAAACAATGACCTGCCCAGTAGGAGAAAATATAAAACCAAAGGCTATAAAAGTAGGTATATGAAAAAGAATTAATATGGCAAAATAAATTTATAAAATGTCCTAAGTCACTCATAGGTTAATAAACACAATATAAAATGACATTGAGACATTAGTTTTAGGAATCAAGTTGACCAAAGTTAAAAAATATGTTATAAATAACATGTGGATGGAGTGTTGGGAAATGGAAAATTCCTGATATGGTCAATGGGTTTGTCAACAAGGATGATCACTTCTAAGAGCATTTTAACAATATCTAGCAGAATTTTAAAAGCACATACTCTTTTATTCAATAATTCCCCTGCTAGAAATTTACAGTACTTGTCTACTCTCAACAGTACCCTAAGGATGTATTTCTCCTGATAGCAAAAACTGTGTAAGGAAAGGAATTGCGTGTTTATCAGGAAAAAAGCTCCTTGGAAAACCTGGCACATACTCGGTTCAATAAATGTTTATTGAATAAGTGAATCAATGAATTAATTAATCAATTGTATTTAATCACATTGTACAGCAAAAGCTAAGTATAAACGACCATTAAATAATTTATGGTACCTCATATAATATAATATCATGCAGGGGTTTGGGAGTATATTTTAGTGAGAAAGATCTGTATGTCTGATCTCCTGGATCTTCAAGTTAAACACAGAGCTGTGTATTAACTGTTTATTTTAAAAGCTTTAATCAGTAGTGTGAAATCAATATAAGTTTTTAATTTTCTTTTTACTGTCTCTTCAACCCATAATGAGGGCTATTTCTTCCACAAACTTTGGATGAAAATTTGAACAGGTCTTCATAACTTCTCCAGTCACTCACAGATAATAAAAAGAACTCAGATCATTTTCAGACATGTTTGTTTCTGAATGAAAATTCCCAGTGAAATTCCTACTGAACTAATTCCATATTATTTTTCCATTTGAAACTCCCTCTCTCTCCCAGCTGAGTCCTGTTTCAGCCTTGGGAGTCGGGGTGGAACAGGCCCTTCAGGAGTAGAGAAGTGTGGGCATGCTTGCTGTTTTTCCTTTTCTCCTCACTTCCCTAAAGTACCTGTGACTTTTCTTTAGAGGAGGGGTGGAGGAGGGAGGGAGGAGGAATAAGGGTCAGACACCGATGCAAGCCTACATTGCGCCCTCTGAACACTGCCAACATCCCATGCTGATTTGTTCTCTCTTGTCTTCTTGGAGACCGTCTTGTGCTCAGACTGGACATTGCCTAGTACCAGCTTCCTCCTTAGCCTCTGAGGACCCGGTGGCCAAACCTTCACCTGGCGTGCCCTGCAAGGAAGTGCTCACAGGCAGCATCGGAGGAGCCCCAGGCTGGCCCTGGGCTGGGTCCATGTTCAGTTGGCCATCTTTTGGCTGCCCCTGCCCCAAGCAGTGAGTCAGCCCCTGAGAAAGTAGCTTCTGTCAGTTGGTCTCTAAGACGCGTTCCCAGTCCCACACCCAGAAACCCCTTCTCACCTTCTCCACCTCCACCTCGTGTCCAAAAGGCCCAATTACTCACTTTGTCAAAGAAAAAAGACTAATGAGAGGCCAAATAAAATTAAATTTTCGTATTCAGAATAAAGTGCAAGAATGAAGTTTATTTGGAGCATTTAAATGATCTAACTTTAAAAATGACATGATTTGATGCGTGTTACTAAAATATATGGAGTCACATTTGGATAAATTCCTTTTTAGTTATTTTTCTTCTTTTGGACTCAGCATGCACGATAAAACAATTGTCAAATATAACAATTTTAACCAGTGTTGGCAGTTGTAATTCAGACACTTGGAGCAATAATCCATATGGACTAAAAAAAAACTAAAGAAATGCTGTGCTTTTTAACTTTCAATTTACATTAATTCTAAAATACAGTTTTGCGTTTTAAATTAATAATAAGCACCAAGATCTATATAACCTTATCTTTTTATATATCATATTTGATCAAAGTTATATAAAAAATAAACAGAAGGATTTTTTTCTTTTTTTTGTAATACCAAACACTGAAATCTGGCATCATGTCGTGTCTAATGAATATAGCTACAGAAGGAAGTGTAGGATGGTATATGTTAAAAAAAAAAATCTATTTTCAGCAACGCTGCAATAACAAACAAAAAAAAATGTGTCTGAGACTCTTCCTTCTTCTGAGCAATCCCAGTCTAGATATCAAGTCTCTGATAGATTGTATGTGTTCACCTGGCTACAAAAGCATAAGACTAAGTAGGGATTTTTCATTACATTTTAAAATGTTCCTTTATAGAATGTTGCCAGCAACAATGGAGCACAGATTCAATTAATTAATAAAAGGACTGATTGAATTTGACAGCATAAAAATGCACACACTAAGGTAAAATATTTAGTGAAAAAATCAATATAGAACCACATGAAATGAAGCAATTTACAGATATTTTAAAGCTCATAAATTTTTCTATAATTTCCAGAATTTATGCAATGAATATCTATTACTTTATTCCAAGGGTAACATTTTTAAAGATTTATTTGGTAGCTAATATACATATGGAATAATGAGGTAGAAACAAAACCAACACACAAGTACATTTAAGAAAATACATTACTAGGTGAAAACAGTAAAGCCATTTCATAGTATTTTTACATATTGCGTTGATATTAATTTAAAACTAACTTTTAATTTCAATAGTCTCTAGGGTTTAAATGGAAAAACTGTTTCCTACATCAATATGATACAGAACTGCTATTTCTAGCAATGTGGCAGGCCAAATATCCAGAAAATCCTTTCCTGAAATGCTAGATAAAATACTCCCACATGATTTTAAGTGCATTAACTAAAGAAGTAGAAGAAACTATCAGGTACCAAAAATGCATGGAGAACTGGAAAGAAGTGGTGGAAACATGTGACCACTTCTGACCTCATAATTAAAAGGCTGGAATTTGAATTGCCTCATAACAAAGGTGACATATCTTTGGGCGTGCAAAATTAGGGTTTGGAAACTGGACTGCCATAAAGCTGGCTCTTTTAAGAAACTGGGACCCTACGTAAAGTTGGTTGTCTTAAAGTACTGCACCCTTGGTGAACATGTGGGTTTCAGGAAGAAAACAAAGCCAGCCCTTCAGAAAGGGAGATAAGACATTTTTTCTGTCCGTGGGTTCTCTGGAACTTCCTCATCACACACCCTCTCTCACATCAGTGTGAATGCCTGATGCAGGTCAGCAACATCCGGAGTGTTTGAAGAGCTAAACAAGGTCCTCTTGGAGGCACATATTCAAACTTGGCCACACATAGTTGAAACCCCACTGAACAAAAGATCACAATTAAAAAAAAATTATGAAAGGAAAAGGAAATAAACCATTACTGAGAATCAATAGAAATAATAACAAAATCGAGCACCCCCTTAAAAACTTCAGATAATAAAATTTTCAAGCCGTAAATACAAAATAAATACAGAAAAAATGTTTTTAAAATATAAAATGGAAAGAATGTGAAAAGAATAAATATTATCAAAAATAATAGGAATACTTGAAAAATAACCAATATGACTAGAAATGAATATCACCAAAATTAAAAATTCAGTAACAATGCTAAACATCTAATCAGAAGAATAAGAAAGAGAATTTGTAGACTGAAAGCTATTTCTGAAGAGATCATCAGGAATTCAGCTTAGAAGGCCAGAGATGGAAAATATGAAAGAATAGTTTTTACAAATGAATCATAGAATAAAAGCATTTTTCATATCTGATTGTAGTTTAGAAAATTGAGTAAATGTTGGCTATAGTAGATTATGAGCAAAACAATGTCTCCAATAAAAGACTGGCCTTCTTGTAGTCAAACGACATTGTCATGCTACTTTGCTGTCCCCATCTAAAGGCGATTCCATTTCCATACCCCTTGAATGGGCGCTGGCCTCCTGACTTGGTTTGACCAGTAGAATGTGGCAGAAGTGACATTGTGTGAGTTGTGGCATAGCTTCCACTCTTGCACCATTGAATTGTTGCCCTCAGACCTCAACGTGAAGAAATTTGTCTAGGGCATTGTGCTTGATAAGTCACAAAGGAAAGGAGGAAAACTAAAGTGCAATATAGCATCATTAACTATGGTCACTATCTTGTACATCTGCAGAAATTATTCATCTTGCATAATTGAAACTTTGTGCCCTTTGAAGAAATAGCCATTGGATTTTGTATTATTCTTACTAAACATTTTTGTTAATCTATTATTTTCTGTTTTAATCTTTAAAATTTGCTCCTTCTGCTTTTCTCAGGCTGAGTTTGTGGTTCTAACTTTGGAAATTAAATGCTTAATTAATTTATTTTAATTCATTTTTGCTAAGTGATAACTACATATTTGACCCTGAATATTTCTCTAGTTTGTTGCTATTCCATAATTTCTAATAGAAAATGTCTTAATCATTGTTATTTTCTGTATATTATAAAAATGTAGTTTAATTTCCCTTATCCTTAAAGTTTCTTATTTAAAAAATTTCTAAGTGAAATAGTAATTCCATTTCACATTTTTCTTAGTTTCTTGCTTTATTGAAGAATCAAATGAAGTTTTGTGTGTTTACACATGATAAGCTTCTAAACTGTTTTAAAACAGGTAATTGGTAGAAAGTTATACCAATGACTACAAATAGAGTAGTTTATAAGAATAAATCAATTAGATTTGCCTAATGAATTATTTTATATGCCTCTGCAGGTCATGTGTTTTTCCACTTCCACTGAGCTAATAGAAATAATACAAAGTTTCCTACTTTTTTATGTTACCATCTCCTTATACTTCCTAAAGTTTCCAATTCATGAATAATAATGTTATCTAATTTAAAGATAATACCCATTTATGTTACATTTTCTTTGTAGGTTATCATATTTATCATTGTAAAGTTCATTTCCACATTTTGTTGAATGTCTTTGTTCTGCATTTAACTTCAGTAAATATTAATATTCCCACTACTACTTTCTTAGGAAAAGAAAGGGTTCTCCCAAGAATATGATACCCAGCCACCTTTTATTATCTCCAGACACCATCATCAGCACATCTCTCTGGGATGCATGAATATAGTCCAGAAACTTGAGAGGTCTTGGTTCACTGGGAAACACAGTATAATCGTCCTTGTGTGTGTGTGTGTGTGTGTGTGTGTGTGTGTGTGTGTGTGCGCGCGCCAGCACCTTATTCCTCTCCGGTTCACCACATACAGAGAGCCAGCTTCCTTCCCACCCCCAACTTTAGGTACATCAATGTTCTTTTATTTTAAATGCACTGTTTGTTTTCTCATTCCACTCCGCATTCCCCAGCTCCTGCTCAGAGTCAGTGAGCTATTACAGAAACCTCTTTGTTTATCCCATCCACCTGTTCTTAGGTTTTTATTCACAATTTTAAGTGACCAGGAATTGGAAACACTGTTAGCCCTGCCGGGAGGTGAAGAGGCCAGTGTCAACTTTGGTATGCTCCCTTAGCCTAGTCAGCGCATCTGAGCAGTGGGAAGACGACTTCAAAATTAAAAATGAATAATGTCTTCTACTTACATTGAATATAGACCTTCCTTTTCTATTCTGCAATTATCTTTGTTGCCTTCCCTTGTTTCAGAGAAAAGAGTATTAATGTCTTTACCTGAAATTTTTTTAAAAAAGTTAAAAAAAATTAATCTGAAGTTCTCAACATTTTTTGAAGAGGTTGCAATCTGCTTCCCTCCCACCTCCTTCCCCATATGACCCCCCCCACCCCCCGTGCCACCTGTCCTTGGAAAAATTGTCTTCCATGAAACCTTCCATAAAAATATTGGGACGGCTGCTGTATTATACCATTTCTTTCTTTGTTTTTTTTTTAATTTTTTTTTCTATTTCAGCATATTACGGGGATACAAATGTTTAGGTTACATATATTGCCTTTGCCCCACCCGAGTCAGAGATTCAAGGGTGTCCATCCCCCGACGGTGCACACCGCACCCATTATGTGTGAAGATACCCATCCCCTCCTCCTCCCTCCCATTTGCCCACTTTTCTTCCTCTCAAATTATATTCATTAATGTGGGTACATGAGCTGTAATGTATGAATTTTCAGCGTTTATTATATTTTGCAAGAATATAATAAATTTGTTACCTGTTTGCCTACCGAGTAAGGATTAATACGGTTTCTGATATTTTACAAAGACAACCAGTGTTGTCATGAGCATTTGTACGCATGTTGTTTGTTCACATAAGATTCTTTAGGATGTACCAAAGAAGTTATTGTTTTGTATATGTATTTTCAAATTTCTAGATAGCATCAAATTGGTCCTCACATACCTTCATCAGTTAGCATTTCCAACAGTAGCATGTAAAGAATGATTGCTTATATGCTCACAAATACGTGGCGTCTTTAGAATCATATTTGTTGATTTGAACATTTTAACGTTCTCTAGTTTTAATTTCCTTGTCTTTTCTACTAACGAGTGGAACAACAACCTTTCAAATGTTTACTGGCCATTTGTATTTCCTCTTCTGTGAATTGCCTAATTATGTGTTTTGTCTATTGGTTTGCCTATTGAATTGAATATTGTTTCATTTTTAGGAATTCTTTATTGCTTTAGAGAATTAAATTGCAGTATTACAAATATTTTAGTCTGAAAGTTCCATTTTCACATTTTTAAAAATTATATTTTAGGCAAATATGTTTTTCATTTTATTATTACTGTTCATGTTGTTTGTGTTTTAAAAAACCATTTCCTAACAGAAGGTCATAATATTATTCTCCATATCATTCTAATTTTTTCAGAAGTTTGTCTATAATTATAAATCAATTTATGAGTAACTGACATCTTAACAAATGCTACTATTCTAATCAAAACAAATGACAATCTTTTTATTCATTTAACAAGATTTAAAATTTTAAAATAGTGTATGACATATCTTTGTAAAATTCGTGCAAAGCTTTTGTTAGATTTATTTGTAGACATTTTTTGTATTATTGCTGTTGTAAGTGGGATTCCGAAAATTTTTTTATACTTTTTAGCTTTTTTCTTTTGAATTATGAACCAGTTATTACTTTTAGTATATTTAACTATTGGTGATAGTATCTAAATATTTATAAGTGTGTCTACTGCTCCTTGAATATCAAGATATACTAAGAGTGATAATATTATAGTAGTACTCCAGAGGCAACAAATTAGATACTATATTGTCTAATATGTATTTCATATATATTTAAATATGAAACAAATTATTTAATTTACAGGTAGAAAGGCCAAAGGACTATAAAAGCAGCCAAAGGCTCTGCAAAATGTTTTCTGCTGAAAGGCAACTCCACTGCCCTCATTTCAAAAAGTTATCTTCCAGAGTCTAATTCCTGGATATTCCCACATCAAACTGATGTCTCTCCTACATTTATGTTTATCTCCAGTAAACAACTGGAGTTGAAAACATTAGCATAACCGGAGTGTCCACAATTCTTTTCTTTTTCTTTTCTTTTTTTTCTTCTTTATAAAGTTCCAAAACCATGGATTTCCCCACCCAGGTGAAGTTATTTGACCTCTGGCCATGCTCTGTTGGCAGCTTGGCTACTGCTCTGTGGGGCTTCTCCCTAAAGAACTACAGCAATCCTAGGTACACAGTCTTCAGAGACAATTTTCACAGAAGACACATAAAGAGACATTTTAAACATTGATTTAAAAGTGCAGGGTTCAAAGGGCTGTTCTAAAGGGGAAAATGCTTTGGATTGGTGACACTACTCTAGGTCAACAAATATTTTTGGAGTGCTTTCTATTGGAAATGAGTAAGAAATTCTCCACTTCCACTGAGAATATTTTTTGAATACATAATGTTAGAGTCACCACTGATTTTTTATTTAATTATTTATGTATTTTTTCACATTTCATTGAATTTGAGGTAAGCTTATTTATAAAATAATATTTTGCTGTAAGAAGAACTCCTACACCTGCATACAGAACCGTGGTATTCTTAAGTAAAAAGTCAACTTGAACTAAAAGAATTTATTGCAGAATGAAAATATCTAGTATAAAGTCGTTCCCAAAACTGTCATCCATATTAATTTCTTTTCTCTGTGTCATTGAGATATTTCTAGAATGAGTTCAGCTAACAGAAAGCTTTGGAGGCAACAAAAGACAGATACAATCTCATGAGGCTCCTTAACCAACAGGACCTGCTGAGATCTGCAAACCACTCGCTTAGACGATCACTCCTGAGAAAATTATTCCTCAACCGCTATTCCTGCTATGTCTTGCAAAATTTCTTATCCAAATTAACTAAGCAGAAATGAATACTCTGGTTGCATGGCTAATCACAAACAATAAAGAATAATAAATCTGAAACAAATAAACTATAGAGAATAATCAATAAGTATGTGTTTTTAGACCGGTGATACATCTGATTGTTAATAGTCCAAATTAAGTGTTTTAATAAAAATCCAGGAAGTCTTTCATTGGTAATGGGGATTTCACAGGTTTATATACTTGCAATTCTATCAAATACAAAATTAAGGATTTTAGGCTAAAATATAATGTAAACCAAAAAACAAAATTTATGTGCACATACATTTATTCACACACATGAAAACTAACACAGCTCTTTACACTAAGAGATCATGAAATTTTAATGTGTGGTAAGACAGTCTCTTTTCAAATTATTTCAAACCAATTTTGAACCTCTTCAAAGAGAATAGTCATTTATAGAGTCAATTTTCTTGGAGTTTCCAGAAGAGAAAAAATTCACTCTTCATCATCACATCTAAATTTTTTAGAACAAAGAAATCTCTCAAACATCAACTCTTTTAAAAATGTTTGAATGGTGAATATTCAAGAAAGAGTTTAGATGTTTGACTTTTATATTTAGATAAATTACTTTCAAGAATTCTTTATCATCTTCCCCTGGTCATTCTTTAATGTGTTTCTACTCTAAATAATGTATTTATGCCAATTTGTAGAGAAGTTCATTAGTCTCAAATGCTCTTGCTCAAAAATTTACAAATGATATAATGGTATCACTAATTCTTTTTTATGTTCAGTGTTCCTGATCATGTGAATATTATTTTTGAAACAGTAAAAAATGAAACTTCTTAGATAATTTGCTTTTCTTTCACAGACAACCTGAAATAATAGGAAAAGCTAAGTGTTCATAAAAGACTCATACTTTGAAATTAGTTCTGGCTAATTTATATTTACTATCTTGGCTTTATAATCCTCTAGTTTTATTTTTAATTCATTGATAATTTTGATTTCCCAAGAAAATGAATAAATGTATAATATTTTCATGAGACAAGATGATGCCTATGATCTATTCTATTATGTGTGGTTATTTTATGACATCAGAAAGAAAACGTTTTAAGATTTATAAGTCATAAATCTTAACTGACTTATAAATCTTAAAAATCATATCATTTTTATTCTAGAAATCTAAAAATGGTGACCTACCAAGTATATCACAATCCAGTGAAGTTGATCAGTATGTGAAAACATGAAAATGATACGGAACACATTCAAAAGGAAGCTTACAGTTTCCTAAATTGTTAATTAAAAACAATTACAGTCAAATGAAAGACACATTCAAAGATGATAAAATATTATACATATAGGAAACTGTGAAGGAAAATTAATTATAAAAGTTTCATTCACACTGTCTTAAAAATGGTGGTTTGTCTCAATCTAATGTATAATTTTATGGACCATTTATTAATCCTAGCAAGACTATGCAGAATTATATTAAAATCAGACTGAGATTTTTTTAAAAAATAAAATATTAAAGCAGTAGCACTATCTACCATGATTTTAAAAATTCTAAGACATGATATTCTCTTACTTGGTCAAATTAAAATGGTATAATAAACCTAAGAACAAGTAGCATTATTTTGA
Organism: Lemur catta; assembly: GCF_020740605.2. Lineage (NCBI taxonomy): Eukaryota > Metazoa > Chordata > Mammalia > Primates > Lemuridae > Lemur > Lemur catta. The sequence continues at coordinate 7,835,032 of NC_059139.1, read as the reverse complement.
AAAGGGAAGTATTTTTTCATAACAGTATAGAAATAAACATATATAAGAGTCTGCTGGATGAACTGAGATAGAAATTGAGAAATTTTAAAGCAAAGAGAAATAGAAGCCCTGTGGAGAGGAAGTAATTTTCATCTTTTAAAACTTGGAGTAAAATATAATGTTTTCAAGGATAGTACAGAAAAAGATATTTTTAACATTTTGACATCTCAAGAATATTGTTAGTAAAAATATATCAAACAGAATACCTATAAAACATGCTAAAATAACTGAAATTTTACTAGGATTGGCTATCTGGGACACAGCAACATCTCCTAACACAGTACACTAATCTTCACATTCCTGCGACTGTGCTCAAATTTATTTCTGTGCTGCCTGATTTCATGGGGTGGGCAGCCTCTAAGAAACTGGCAGGCATCTATTCAATCGAGGGTTCCTTTGTTACAACTCAAAACCAGGAATCAATTTTTTGAAACACAGAGAGTAGTGCCTACTTTAGCCTTCCAAAATTTATGCCGCTTCAGTGATTACGAGTTAATTGATCTTTTCTCCTCTGTAAAAAACCAGCATAAATCCATGGTTTTCTCTAAGGATGCTAAAATGAGAAATGTTCTTCTCTCTTTGGAAGTACATATTTTAAAGCCATCATCTGAAAAAGATTTAAGTGTAAAAGCCTCTATTATTTCAAGTTTACAGTTAATTTTCTCAATAATTTTATTCAAATCCAAACCTTAGAAATATTCTTCTTAGAAGGTATCTTAGAGCAAAGTTCCAAAGAAAGAATTGGGGAAAAAAAAAACTATCCAGAAGAGTATAAAACTTAGATTTTTAGTGTTTTCCCTCCTGCTTTCTTGGTAGAAAAAAAAATGCAATGAAGGTGGTAGAGTGTTGTTTGCTCTTGAGAGCTTGGACGTGAGATTTATGTATTTGTTTCCTTCCTTAGAGCAGTAGCAATAGAAGGAAAGCTAGCAAAAAAAAAAAAAAAAAAAATTCCACGGGCGCAAGGTCTCCTGTGAGAGAATTTAATCTGAGTGCCAGAGAGCATCAGGCTTACAAGTGTCTGATATTTCTGCCCTCAGGCTGTTTTCCAGTCATTTCCCTTTTTCCTGTCAATGGAATTCAGCATCCAGGTCTACCTGCTTCCTTATTAAGAAAGAGAGAGATCTCGGTAAATAAAAGCCATTTTCCTGCCTAATTATACGCCAAAGGTGAAACCACCAAAATAAAGCTAATTCCGACTTCCTTGTAGGAAAAAAATAACATTTCATATGTGAATTTTGTGTTAGAGTCCCATCCTTCATAAAATTAACGCCATTCACACAAATCATGGATTGGGATTATTTAGTTTTCTATGAATTATCTAACCTAAATGCCAATATTTTCCTTTATAAAAACATGTAACACTAGCAGTATTGGAATTTCACCTTTAATGATATTTGCAGGAAAAATGTTTTAAATCCTATAATCTCTGTAAAGAGGAAGTAACACTTGACAAATGGAAATGGACCCAGAGCCATACATGAAATGGCTCAATGATTTTTCAGAAATGACTTAACCTGACATTTTTCTGACATTTTAAATATATTCCTTAAACAGCAAATTTTCTTACCTACAAAGATAAAAATTTCCCTCCTATTTGTTTAAAAATATATTTTACTTATTTCAAAAGCAAGTTGAAGTTTTCTAAGAAATACCTTTTTAGCCAATGATATAACAAAGTTATTTGCTAATAGCTTTGTTTTTTTTTTATTAAAACACACATACATTCATACACAAGCACCATACTTATAGGCTAGTGGATATGAATGTTGCCCTCACAATAATCAAAACCATTATTTTATTGGCAGGAAAACTGAAGTACAGAAAGGTAAAATGACTTGAGCTTCTAATCAGGTAGCTACTGACAGAGTCTGGAAAATAATAAATTTCTATTACAATGTTCACTTTATTGTTCAATGACAAAATGTACGCCACCAATAAAATACTTGCTATTTTAGTATCAGTTGAGAAGTCTTGAGAACAGTCATAATGATTTGTTTCATGCCATTGATCTTTTTTGTTTGTTTTGCTTCAAAGTACTTCACTAACAGTCTTGAAATGAAAATTTAGATTTTCTAATGTCAGAGATGGAAAAAAATAAGACAGAAACTGCAGGAAAGTTTCAACAATAAGGATTGAAGTAAGAGTTACCACTTAGATCTCTTAAAAAAATTAATTCAAGCTCTCTGTAAGAGATATAAATATCACTGTTTATAAAATTATTTTTAATACCTCTACTGTGTAAGTACCAAATTTGCCATATTTGCTTTCAATGGATTGTTCCATTGTTTTGTTAAGGTTTCATACAGTAGTTGATGCAAAGTCTATTAAAATAATAGCACTTCTGTATCATTAATTTGTTTGATGGGTCCTTTTTATTATGTACGTCTGCATATGTAACCTTTCTTTAAAATAAAATTTTAAGTACACTAAATACACTGACCCTTCTCATGAATACTGGCATAACATTAATTCAATTAATGGGATTGTTTCATGGTATTATCAGAACATTCATATGATAGCACATTAAGACAAGAGATTACAGAGACCTAAAAATAATAATCAGCAATCTGTACAAAACTATATTTAGACTCCCAGGTGTAACATTGCAATATCTTCTGAATCTAATTCCTGAAGGCATAGGACACATTTACAGCAATTAAACAACACTCCTTTTTATCTCATGAAAGGGAGAAAATCTATTTCCATAGTCAGATGCAATTATTGGTCCGTTACCCCATTTTCCCTGTGAGGATGGTTCATGATCTTGGACTTCCTTAAACACATCAGCTCTCAACACATCAGCCTTAAGGGACTGGACATGACAATGTAAAGGAAAGAGAGCTCAGTAATGGCCATTTGTGAAATAAAAAGAGCACTGAAAACAGTTTGCCTGATAATATTCAAGTAAATATGTTAAATTAATAAAACCATTATGAAATTGTACACCATAAAATATATGAGCAAGCATATACAGATTATATCAATGTAAATGGCATTTTGGGGAGTTGTGAGAGAAATCACAAGAATTAACATTTGGTGATCCACGCTTAGAAAACACAGGGAGTGCTCACCATGTGCGAAGCGCAGTTGGGTACTGGTACTGACTCCAACTTAAAAGCAGAACTCTACCTGCCAAGAGATTTAGCGAGGAGGTCAGACAGGCAATGACTTCAAGTTGAGATGTGATTAACGTCCTGTAAGTGGGCAAACCATGCTGGATAGTTATAGCCACTTAAATCATTCATGTCTGATGTGGGTAGGAAACATCTAATAAAAGAAGAAGCATTTCATCTGAATTTTATCCTTTCTAGAAGAACTTTCAAAGATACCTGGACAAGTTATTTTATGCAAGTGCATTTTCTGATCCAGGTCAAAGTGGAAAGGCATCTCTGAGACCTGTACATCTCTGTTCCAAGCTATTATAAAAAAAATATTGAGGCATTAATCTTAGGAAGGAAGTATGGCTACAATTCTCAATCCAATAGGTGTATGGTGGTAAATAACCAAACATGGTATGCTTTGCTTGACAGACGCCAAAAGGCCAAAACGTTGTTCTGTTTCCTTGATAAGCCATACTTGCTTGGGCTTTCTTGGTACAAAGGTGAGAATTGATCCCAGTGATTTGAAGTTCCATGGCTTAGAACAAATTCCGACCTCTAGGAAAAGTGACCACATTCTCATAAAATAAATGGAGCCACTTTGGTAAATGCTGGCTGGGTTCATGTGAGTCATAGCCATTTCCACATTTCCTGGAATGTGATTCTACTGGTTAAAAATTCCCAAGATGGAAAAACAACCCCAGATAGCGCAGCTATGCATTTTGTTTTACCGAAGAGCTTCCTCTCCAGATATTGATCCAACTGGCTTCTCATCTCTCCCCTGAGCCAGCAATGTTCAATATCATTACAGGGCAGAGTAATGGTTTCTGGCATACAAGACAAAGCAAGGGTTGTAGAAAGGCTAAAAATTCTCTAGTTTTCATGGTAACCTCAAGCTCGCCCATTTGTTTTACAAAGCAATACTTTACTTAATCAAACTTTAGCTTAAGAACCCCTTTGTAACACTTCCTTCTTACTAACTTAAAGAAGAAAGGAGATCGGGCCAATCTTGCATATAAATTTTGTTTATGCAAAAGTAAAACACAAATTTCATCAGAAAGACTCTAAAGTGATAACTTTAAATGCTCTTTCTTATAATGCTTCCTGCAGTAAGCAAGCTCTTACTATTTTTCTTGAACTCAAGTGAACAGAAAGCCTATTTCTCAGATCTTGCTTTATTCTCTTTCCATAGAGGAAGAGTTAAAGTTATTTTTTTACAACTTCAGTTACTACTGTTTATAAAATTTAGTGTACCCAACATTCAAATTTAAATCACATGTTCAAATTATTGGGATATATAATTTAGTTTATTCTCCATGGCATTGATTTTTTTCCATGTATCTATTCTATTTGGGGGAAGAGTTTCTGTTGTTTTATTTGTTTGTTTTTATTTCAAAATATTAAGGGGGTACAGATGTTTGTGCTACATAGATATCTTGTATAATGCTTAACTCGGGCTTTTAGTGTCCCCATTGCCAGAAGTGTTCCTCCTACCTGATAGGTAAGTTTTTACCCCTCTCCCCCACTTCTTGGATTCCAATGACCTTTACATCTCTTTGTGCCCATGAATGTCCATCATTTAGCTCCCAATCTATTTTTTTCTTTAGTAAGATGGTATTTTCATTCTAAGAGATCACAGTCTTAAAAAAAGTCAGACAGGTTAATAAACAGTGATGTGCTGGTAATTTTTTAACAAACAGCTTTCAGAAAAAACAAAAAAACAACTGATCCTTTTGTAGTTCATAAATTCATAAACATGATGATTGGGTTTTCATGCTCATGTGTGAGATGTGCCTCCCTCAAACCTGGTTACAATGTAGGTACATTACCTATCTGATGTGGAAAAAAAAAAAAAAGGAAAAAAAACTCAACAACAATAAAACACAGATGTGTATTGTTTGTACATTTTCATGATGTAAATACTCCTGGCATGGCACAACATGGATTTGGGAAGTGACACTCACAACTGGGTCTTGTAAGCTGGTGCAAGTGACTCCAACACACCACCGTAAAAGCTCCCACAGTGTGACAAGAGCTCTACTAGAGATGTATGCAAAGTGATATGGGAACACGAAGGAGGGAAGTTTCCAGTCTATTTTAATACTTTGGAAGAAAAGGAGAGAAGAGGGGAGAATCAGAGACTAATTCCAATGATACTCAATATCCTCTGTTATCTAACTAGATAAAGATGCTCATTGTAACTGCACATCAAAAACTTTCCTGAAATTATTTCCTCTCCTTAGCAAGGTGTTTTCTGTTATTTATTTGTTATAATTCATTCAAGATTCACTTCAAATCCAAACCCCATTTAACATCTTCACTATACAAATTAATCACTATATGGATTAATAAAATGTGATATATGTATACCATGGAATTTTACTCAGTCACAAAAAACAATGGTGATCTAGCACCTCTTGTATTATCCTCGATAGAGCTGGAGCCCATTCTACTAAGTGAAGTGTCACAAGAATGGAAAAACAAGCACCACATGTACTCACCATCAAACTGGTATTAACTGATCAACACTTAAGTGCACATGTAGTAATAACATTCATCAGGGGTCAGGTAGATGGGAGCGGGGAAGAAAGGATAGGTATATACACACCTGATGGTGCAGTGTGCACCTTCTAGGTGATGGACACACTTGAAGCTCTGACTCAGGTGGGGCAAAGGCAATATACATAACCCAAACATTTGTACCCCCATTTTATGCTGAAATAAAAAAAAAGAAATTAATCTCTATAATACTAGAGCACATAATTTTTGCCACAATCATAGCATTGATCAAAATTTGCATTTTCCCACTGTCACTGAAGTTTTCATGATTTCCACTATATATTTATACTTGTTTTTTGACTCAAGTATTCAGTATTTATTGTTTGATAAATGCCATTAATTATTCTAAGTGCTGTATAGAATACAAAATGAGTTGGGCATGAATGTGCTACTCATAAATCTTTCTGCTCAATAGGAAAGGCTGGACAGGTACATAGATACCTTTGATGTGGATCTGAGCACACAAAGTAATATGAAAGGCTCAGATTAAGAATTAAAAAGGCTCGTAAATAGGAAAATGGAGAAGCTTAAGATGATGAAGAGTACAACACACCACAAGACTGGGAAGTCTGAGCTTTGCTTTGTGTAACAAAAGGACTAAGCAAGTTTTTCAACAGGAAAGTGAAATGGTCAGGTCTAGTCTTAAAGAAAATTAGCCTGACAGCAATGGTTATGTTGAATCAGACTGAAAATGGCTGGGATGTGGGAGAGCATTATCCTATGTGAAACTTAATGAGAAGCTAAACTAGGGAAGTGTCAGTAGAACCAAAGAAGAAGAAATAGATTCAAGATATGTTTTAAAGGTAGAGTTAGCTACACTCAGACACCGACAAATGAAGAGATTTTGAAGATAGAGCTAGGAGTATGTGCCTCAAGTTTGGGGAACCGAATGACTGAATGGTATGAGGAAAAAAGAACTGGAAATATAAGAAAAAAAATCTAGTCTGGAAAAGATGGCAATTTCAGATGGAACACACAAGAATGAAAGTTAGGAAGACATGTATTCACATGTTCAGAGACATGTATGCATTTCCATCCAAAATACAAGCCAGAAGGTAAAATCTTCACAGAGAAATGTGAAGCCATGATATAATGAACTTCTAATAGAGTCGTGTGGAACGAAAGACAAAGTAGGGCAAAGACACCCTTCCTTCTGAGAGAGATTCTTAGAAAGGAAATCACAGTAACATGTGCTTACCCCTGCACTAAACTCCCATATTGCAAGAGAGTATGGACTTTTGAGAGGCTTTTATAGGCAAACTTTTAAAACATACTCGTGATGTTTAGTAATTCAAAATCTGGGCTAAAAGTTTTATATATGTTATTTTAAGGCAAATGAAGAAGAGTCAATTCTGCACTCCGGAAGTTTCTGCTCTAATGTTTACTTCTTTCTTTGCAACAAAACTGGGGTCATAGATGTCTGGCAGATATTACTAATAATGATGATGTAGACACCAAATATATGAATGGACGATGGTCAGACCATATGACCATGCATGAAAATAGAACTCTGACTCACAACCTCTGTGGCAACCTCCTCAGGAACCCAAACAACAACCTCTACAACAATAGACCCAGAAAGACCAGGACTTGGTCAATGATTGTTAGTTTTTTTATTTATCGCTGCTGCTTCCAACTCAAGACCAACTAGAGAATGTCAAATATGCATCCCAAACCAATCATATGAGATGCTCCACTTCTAATTGACCTGCCTCTGGCTCCCCCATGTCAATAACCTCCAATCGGAGCATACCTGAAGCCTTCTCATTTATTTTTTTTCACTATAAATCCTAACCACTCCTCTGCCTGCCTTATGATCTCTGCCAAACATCAGTGATAGTGGCTGATTCCCTTACTTTAGGAAGATTTGAATAAATAGCCTTTGTTTTTTTTTCACTTGGGTGGGTTTCATTTATTTCCAGAATTTTCCTGAAAGTCCCATCAAGAAATGATCTATACTGCCCATTGCTGCCAACTCAAGGCTTCAAATGTGCGGGACACATGGAAGCCCTTTGTGCCTTGCTGCTGTGGCTTGTTGAGTCTCTGCCAGTGTGGTAAGTCAGTCAGCACTGGTGTGAAGTCTCATTCCTTCGTGTTTGGTTCCTTGACTACTTTCAGTTTGGTACCCAGGTGCTGCTATTAGTTTCCATTTGTTTGGCATCCTTGGTGGATTCTGGCCATTCCTTTTCACCCTCTTTTTCTCTCATGTTTCTGTTCCATGTTGTGCTGCCTAAAAGTGTTGTTTTTCATAGTAAGGAGAATCACAGTGTAGAACACAGGCATAGCCCCTATAACCTTGTCACTTCAGCTGGCTTCATACACTAGTGAGTCTGCAGTTCTTCCCAGATCAGCATCCATCCAAAGGTTCCTGTTGGTCACCAATAAAATCAAATGAAATTCTCATTTCACCTCATTTTTTTTTCCTCAGTCTGTGGCTTTGATCTAGATAAAACATTCTCTCTGGTTTTCCACCTATCACAAAGCAGAGATTGTCAGGTCTGCATTTGGAGGCAACCATTGAGTTTGGGGCCACAGACACAAATCCATAAGCATTCCTTTTGACCAACCATTGGCAGCTCCCACTGGGCTCATCTAAGTCTAAATTCTCTCTTCCTCCAGGGAAAATTTCTATTTCTTATACTTACTTTCATTACAATCCAAAATTTTGCACCTATCTCAGAACACATTAAAAAGATCTTACAACAAAACCCAGACAAGATCCAAAATAAAATTATGGCCCTGGGTTTAAACAGTAAAATGGCCCACATTGCAACTGATCATATATTGACAAGGATGTTTGTAGATATTGTAACAGAAGGGACACTGGAATAAATATTTTTTCATCATATGAAAGAAAAACCAAGACGATGAAAAATCCCTCCGTTCAGATCATTAACCGTGCTCCAAAGAAGGAAGAAAATGCCCAATATCATGTCTTACCCTTAAATAATCAAAGTGAATCCACTATAAACATAAACAGTCAACCTCATCCATTCCTGGTGGATATGGGTGCTATTGTGTCTACACGAAACTCTGCCTCTTCCTCAAAGTGAATGTAATCACACAGGTAGAAGGTATTTTGATTATCCCACAGATTTTTCCTACCTCCCAATTCTTAACTTTAACACTTGGGCACTTGACTGAAAAACATGCCTTCATACTCTCTAATAACACCACTGCAAACTTCATAGGGAGAGACTTACTTTGCAAATTAAATTGTTATATTAAATGCACACCAGAAGTTTCCGAGGACTCCTCTATTCACGATCAAGTTGTGCATTATATCTGGATATACCTTTGCCTTCTCCATTGTATTTGTTGCATACCTCAGGTGGAGATCTTGACATTGTACCTTACACTTTATAGACTAAAAATTCCACTGACATAGGAAAATAATTGGAACAGAACATATTAAACTGTTACCTACCATATGGTAACCCAATTTTCCCCAATACCCCTTGAAGCCAAAAGCAATGGAAAGACTCAGACCTATCATCTGAGTCTAACCTAAGGAAAGCTTTTCAAAAGCTTCCTTCCCTATGTTTCCTTAACTGCAAGAAGCCCTTTTGTCTATTTGTGCATGAGTAGTTTGAACAAACCCTTTTGCCTTTTTATGGTTCAGGGGAAACACCAAACCCCATCATTTAATATAACCTCACTTCTGACTTGTCTCCCTGGTCTTAGGACAATCACTACCACTTGTCAATACTTACACTGAGCTAGTCTAGGCTCCATGCTTGATCTCTTAGTTCTCAGTCAGACTGCTGAGTTGTATAACACCCTGAGACCTTCTACTTTCCTACCTTGAGCAGGATCAGGAGGACCTCAGAATCATCTTACCCAGACTATGGAAATTTCCATACTCCAGTCAGATGCGTTAGAGACTCTCATGGAACACTCTGACCTAACCTTATTTGTTGATGGATCATACCTCAAAACCAAAACTGGAGGGTATCAAACAGGATATGCTCTCACTAATTTAAGCTCTCCCTCAGACTGCAACCTTTTACATGAGATAAATCAGCCCAGATGGCAGAACTTTATTCACTTGCTAGAGCTTTTCAGTCAAAGTTCAGAGAGTGACATACACTAACAGTGGATATTTCTCAGTAGCTGAAGCCCCCAACAAAACAAAAATGGACTACAGTTAAGGAACTTTTAGAAGCACCCCTACTTCTTAGAGAGATGGCTATTATAAAGGTTTAGGTCCATGTGAAAAGAGGTAATATGGAAGATAAAAGAAATTCTCTTGCAGATTATTATCCCAAACAAGTCTTAACATGGGTTATGAACCTATCTACACCTTCAAAAGATCAATCTCTGGAGAGATTCAGACAGGCCATCAAAAAATAACAATGGTTTAGTTTCAGATTTTGTAAAGCTAGAGTTGAAACTATCTGGTTGTACCTTTCACTCAGGTAATCTCTGACACTCCCAAGATAGCCTCATGGTGGCACCAGATGATTTCAAATGGATATTGTATAAATTTGTCCATAAAACCCCTCATCATGGTACAAACTGGTTACTATGTCAAACCAACATCAGTGAAGAAACTTACAATAGCAGCTTAGGTTTATATTCATGGCATGTATCACCTACCAAAACAACACATGACCAGGAACCAAAGCTTTCAGATCCTTTTGAGCACCTTCAGATGGATTTTCACCACTTATCTATACTTCTGCTGAACCAGTCAACCTTTCCAGAAGACTATAGGTGCTAAGATTAGTGTAGGTTTTGTGTAAATGATGATGTCTTACAGAGTTCATGCGTAATTGTTTCTCTAAAGTATATGCCTTGGTTGCTTGTTGCTTGACATAAAAGTAGGTTTGCCCCAGGTTGGAAACAAACCAAACAGCTTTTTAGCAACTGTAATTGCTATAGCTTTTCAACAAGAAAATGCTTTAACACATCCTGAAAATAGATACATGATAAGTAAAGTGTATTCAAATTTCATGGAGAATGGAAGAAGAAAAGAAGAAAGCAAGGAAGGAAGGGAGAGAGGGAGGGAGGAAGGAAGGAAGGAAGGAAAGAAACTTAGAATGCAATGCAGCTCTAAGAAAATTTCTGCAAAACCGTAGAGAGTCCTGAAGTCTTATAGAAAGAGGCCTTCTAAGTCCTCCTGTCATGCTGGGCCACTGGCTTATGAGAAGTGTGGCCTCACAGCAAAGGCATTTTGGGTTTCAGTTTGGACTTTCAGACAATTATGCTCCATAAGGTAGGAGATCCAAAAGGTGTGCTATGGGCTAAATTGTGTCCCACTACCCCTGCCAAGTTCATATGCTGATGTCCCAACCTTTAGTATTTTAGACTTGACTATATTTGGAGATAACATCCTGAAGGAGGTGATTAAGTTAGGATGAGGCCATTAGGGTGGGTCTCTGATCCCACATGACTGGTATCTTTATAAGAAGGGGAAAAGACACCAGGGATATAGGCACAAAGAGAAAAGACCAAGTGAGGACACAGCAAGAAGGTAGCCATCTGCAAGTCAAGGAGAGAAGTCTCCAGAGAAACCAAAAGGTCTGTTGTTTAAGCCACCCAGCATGTGGCATTTTGTATGGCAGCCCTAGCAAACAAATACAAAGTACATTTTCATGACTGCCATGAGCACTATTTTAGCCTCTATGTGTGTGTGTGTAGATTCATTGTATCCTCATAGAATCCTACAAGTACTCCTATTATCTTCATTCTTTGAGACAAACTTAGTTTAAATTGTCCAAGTCCACACTGCTAGTAAGTGGTGAGTTCAAGATTTGCATCTGAATAGTCAGGACAGGGTCCTCTTAACCACATGACATTACATTAAGTGTCATCCAATTAGAACTCTAAATCATAGTATTCTCCCTCCTTTTATTTTATGCTTCTGTATAACTAACTTCAGTTATCTCTCATTTTGCTTCAATAACTTCTTTTTGGAAGAACTTAGGATATAAATTACAAATGAATGATTTGCTTTTCAACATACTTTTAACTTTTTAGCAACATGAAAAACTTGCAATTTTAAAATTAAATTATTTGATTTAGCAATCTAATTGAGTTTAATTTCACACAAATCCATGTACCCATGAAGATATTTATTTATTTGTTATATGCACCATGGTGTGTGCTATTCAAGAAGTCTTTATTTTTCTCTGACTCTTCACATTTTATATTATACATGTCGCATTAGTTTCCTTTGCTTTAATGTTACTCCCATTAGGAGATAAGACTGCTAGTGACTTGACTTCTATGTACTTCTCCAAGTTTTACTCTTTATATTTTATTTTGAAATATTACGGGGTTATAATCCTTTCTGGTTACATGGATCAGTTTTACAATGCTTGAGTCTTGAATAAAAGTGTGCCTGTCACCCAGATAGTATTCATTGTACCCATTACGTGGGTTTTACCCATCCCATCCTCCCCTCTCCTCCCTGCTTGATTTCCATTGAATTGATGGAAATCAAAATTTATTCTAATCATACATCTTGGGCAATCATAAGATGGTGTAGCCAAAAGAACCCTACACTAGATTGCAGGACACCAGAGTCCTTTTATTAACTACTTATGAGTCTCTGAGCAAATAGTTTCCTTTCCTGGGCATTTATTTATTTCTTTTATTTTCTTAATCTCTAAAATCAAGAACTTGGCATAAATAAGCATAAGCCAAAATGCAAGGCTTAGGAGATAAGCCTAAGCCAAATCAACCACCATTCCCAGCCCACACTGCCAGCACATTTTCTCATAAACTTTTTGTCACTGGCAAGTTCGATCATTCTCACAGGTGATCCATTAATTAGGATTTTGCAACTCACGCAAACTTCTTGGTATAAACAGGAAATGATGAAGCCCTAGGACTTCAAAAGGGCCAGGGCTTCAACTGGCACAGGAGGCTCTTCTGAAGGAAGAATGACTCTCAGTTGCCTTTTTCCTAATTAGATATAAAAGGTAAACTGGAGTCAGACACATTTCTGCCAAATAAATCTGGCATAATGATTTTGGAATCCTATTGTCTTTTCACTGAATTAACTTTAAATACAGGCTAATTACATAACTGTCATGTTAATATTGAAATTTCATTTATTAAAATAAGCTTATGGCTTAATAGTTATCCAGTAGGGATTATATATTTCACCATTTATTGTTCACTGGTTTTAAAGAGTATAAAAATCTCTTATAAATGATACCGTGTTGCTTAGCACTCATTTTCAGTCATTGTGACTACTTTTGCCAATGTGTATTGGAACCGAAACCTGAATAAAAGCTGAAATTAATTTCATGTGAAAAGAAACCCATTTAAAAACTGTCATAGTCATAGAAACCTGAGTTTAGTATCCATGTTAATAACAAAAGTGTGTGTCAAATATGTCCTTGGCTTTTAGTAATCACATTTGCTATAGACTTGAGAGCAAAATTACAATACAAACTCATTTACAATTTGTTCCAAGTGTTCCTTTTCATTATGTTGCTTTTTGTGGTAATTATACTAATAAAAACAATACTAAAATTCAGCAGCTTTTCTTTCACTGACTGTATTTTTTTCATCTTACCCAAAAGCGTATTTAAATCAATTTTAAAATATTTCTCTCATGCAATAATGTTTTAAAATTATTAAATGTGATCTAGACTAATTTTCATTTTCTGTCAAGACCACATCCAAATATATGAATATACATGATGATCTTTCAGATTTCCACAAAATTCTGACCATCTTGAAACCCTTATACCCAAATCATTTACACAGGAAGGATACAGAAGACAATAAACATGGTAGTGTCTGGCAAATAATTCCTTGATGCTAATGACAATGGTGCTGATGATGATATTGAAGCACTCTTCAAAACCCACTGTCGTTGGTTGTTGAATCCTCACAGGAGGGAGCGATGAGATAGATACTACTGCCGTCCTCAGTTGAAAAATGAGGAAACTCAGGTACAGCAAAAGGTTATTTTAATTAGTTGTCTGTAATCATCCAGCTAGTTTTTGTGGTAGAGCCCAGATTTCAACACATGTGATGGTAGAGTTAAGGTTAATAGTCAATATTAAATTAGGTGAGGAATTGTAAAAATTTGGAAAGTTAGATTCAAGTTGAGTAAGTTTGTCACCTATAGACATTAAGAGGCACATACAGAACTAGAATATCTGTCATCTCTTTATAGACTGTCCATTTTAGGTTGAAAAGAAAGTATCCTGAGGGAATGGGATTAGGCACCCTGGCATTTGTACTCTTTTTTTACCAGTTAGTTCTAATGACATGTGGGCTCTCACCTCTCTCAGTTTCTTCATTATTAAATAAAAACACTGAAATGGATATTTCTAAAGTTACTTCCCAGGTGCAAACACTTTTTATTTATATTAAATTTTCTAAAACATCTTTTTATATAGTAACAAAGGCACAGGATAATTTCTGATTATGCTTCACTCAATGAAGAAAATAATTTTTCTTTGAACTAAGGCATATAGCTTGCGTTAAAGAGCACCTGTCACATATGAAACACAAAATATATTTTACCTGTAATATTAAGTTACTATAAGTGTGCTATACTGCTTCTGGATTTCAATATACACATCTCCTGACAAAGGAACAGAATTTTTCTTTTAATGATAAATCACTCGTTTGATCTCCTATTGTCCAGAAGAATCATTGACTATAGTGAAATAATATTTAATGGAACAATTTTGAAATACTGGTTTGCTACACTATAATTAGCATAGTAGATAGAAAGCCATAATTGTTTCCAATTTTGTAAAAAGCTTTTTTTTTGTACCATTTTTCATTCTACTCCTCAGGGACCCATATTAAAAATTTCCACTGCCTCCCATGTAGGAGACGGAGTTGCCCATGGGGAAGCAGCTCAAGTACAGATCAAGGCTTCACATGAGACAGTCGGGACCCATATCTTGTTAATGTTCACGGTAAAAATGCTCACTGGGAAATGAAGGCATACAAAAAGCTAGCGGAAATTTAAGGCAGCATTGGCATCTAGGCCATAGATACTGTATTAACCCATTTTGTGTTGCTGTAAAAGAATACCTGTGTCTAGGTAATTTATAAAGAAAAGAGGCTTGTTTAGCTCATGATTCTGCATGCTGGGAAGTTCAAGAGCATAGTGGCATCTGGCTGGCTTCTGGTGAGGACCACATGCTGAGTCAAAACATGGCAAAGAAACAGAGAAGGGAGTGGTCCTGTGCAAAGAGACCACATGGCAAGATAGAGTCTAGGAAGTTCAACTCACTGTTGTAACAATCTTCTCTCCAGCAGTAACTAATCCAGTACCCTCAGAGCAAGAATGCACTCACTCCTATGGGAGGGTGTTAGTCAGCTCTCCTGGTTCTCAGTCCTTCAGACTCAGACCAAATGACACCATCAGCTTTCCTGAGTCTCTGGCTTGCAGATGGGAGATTGTGGAACATCTCCATCTCCATAATCATAAATGCCAATAACTCATAATAAATCATACATGATATATATATATATCCTATTGCTTCTGTTTTTCTGGAGAACCCTGAATAATATGGAGAGGGAGGCACTACTCAACCCACTACAAAGAGAAAGAGCCATGGTCCTATTGGTGGTAATTGATTTTGTCCACTAGGGGAGTTAGGGAATGTGGTATATGGTGATGGTAGAGAGAAGCATAATAAAATTTAAGAAATCCCTAAATATATAAGCTATAATTTTATTAATATATTATCAATATTGATGTTTTCCCAGATATATTTAAATCTGTGCTTTTTTTTTCTATTTATGTATAATTTACATACATTAAAATTCATTTAGGGGGTTCAGGTCTATGAGTTTTGAGAAATTCAATGGAAAATTTTGTTTGCTCAAAGGAAAATATAACTTCCAGGATTATGTAAGAGAAGCATGACTTTGTACTTCTAAATCATCTTGGTAACCCATATGGTGTTTACTATGATGGCACATAATATTTCAAGGCAGGAAGCTCATATTTCATGAGCAAAACCATTCCCCAAATCACAGAGAACTGGTATTAAAAACTGCATCCACACAGGGGTCAGGCTTCCCAATAATATTTCTACCAAGATAAAGGATAGCATCACAAGTCCTTCCTCATACATTAACACAACTACAAGTTTGGATGCCATAAATACACTCCCCTTTGGTCACAAATAGTTGTGTTGTCACCAAGTTGCCTGACCCCATTCAGGGAAACCTATCTTCAAAATAACATGAATATGCTCTGACACTGGTCATATTTTAGTGACGTGCTCATAGGCTGCACAGGAATTGCTTTCCAACTTGGCCTTTAAACAAACCCTTCCAGTGCAAAGCATTGGAACCAATTTCCCTGCAAGTTAGTCTTTTGAGGAGTTACTCTCACAGGCAACCTAATACAACTCTGCAGCAGTGTTAGCTGCTCCATGGCTATTCACAGGGGCAGGATGTGACTAAGGTTTGAAGAGTGAGGTTTCTTTAAAATAAATTTGCAGGAAACAGTGTGAGGAGAGTTAGGGATTACTAGAGAATGCATAGGCTGGGTTTTGCTCTTCCCACTCTGAAAAATTTCAGAATTTTATTTTTCAAGTCTAAAAGAGAAAGAAATGCAAAAACAAATACAGGGTCACGTTTCAAAGTCTTGCTCACCAAAAAGTAGAAAATCTACTGCCCATGTGCCAATGAATGGACTTCCTACTCCCAATACTCAAGGCTGCACACAAATTTCTTCTTACTTTCACTCGACAAATAAAGGTGGCAATTTTATTGTATTTAGGAACTTTTCAAGATGCCAGGACCACAAACACAAGTAAGTATGTGGAGCATTTTGCTAAAAATCTTAAATATAAAAAATCAAATGAGTATCATTAAATGTTAAAATGCAGGACTTTTCTGAATACATCAAGAAGCACTTTGCCAAAAGAAAAGAAAATAGAGCTTCTGCACTTGATCTTAGCCAAAAGGCCAAGAAGTGATAGAAAATAGAACTTATGAAAGAAGTTTAGGCAACCAAATAAAGTACAAGAAAGAATGAGTTTAGGGAACGCACTCTACATAGAGAAATTATTTAAAAAGGACACCAAAAGTTGTGACCTAATGCACAATCTGACAGGAAAATGATGTACAGAACATCATAATTTATGGTAAAATTTTAGAAATATTACAGTCAAGCCCACTATCACTACTTTTTTTCCAACATTGCACTGGAATTCTCATTCAGAGCAATAAGATTAAATAATAATAATAAACCAAATGTATAAGATTTCAAAAAGAAAGGCACCAACCAGTGCTTATGTGTTACAATGCAATTGTTACTGAAATACCTACTTAGAAAGTCCAAATGAAAAATCCACAACCAACTATTAGAACTAATTAAAGAACTTAGCAAAGTTGCTGTTTCGTGCTGCTAACATGTGACTCACGGTTGTTGGTAGTATTCCCTCTTCTAATTCTAATCCTTTCTCAATTCACTATTTTTCCTCCTCACCATATAATCTGGTAGCTAAAGCTCAGTTTTCCAACATAGATGTCATTTTGGATATCACCAGAACTACAACTTTTTATATGTCAGGAAAACATTTATAGGGTTTATGAACCCATTTTTCTCTTCTTTAAAAGTAAAATCATCACAGTTACCTTGTACGGGTGTGAGTGTCATTTACTCGACCTTCTCAGCAGTTTCTACCTTGTCTTTTGTACCAACCAGATCAAAGTCCCTAAGAGTGTCCTCACTAGTGACCATTCTGCAAATTCTGCATTTCACAGATGGTAAGGAAACACCCTGGGTCAAGATTCAACTTGACAGAACTGAGACAGGTCTCTATGCCTCTTTGGTCAGCACTGTGTCACTCCCAGTAGGAATTCTAGTCATGAGGTATATCAGAATATTCAAATCAGGTGAACGAAAGGAGAGACTTAAGAATAATCAATATGGGAATGTTCCAAATAAAAAAAATCACAGCCTCAGTCTCCCTCATCCAGCCATGTCCTGCTTTGTTTCAGGAGCCCCAAACTCCCTGGCTCACTCTTTAGGGTCAGTGGCCAACAACATAGACAACATAATTTGATCTGTGTACAAAATACTCTTATACATATTGTATGAATTTGCTAGGGCTGCTGTAATGAAGTGCCACAGACTGTGTGGTTTAACCAACAGACATTTATTTTCTCACAGTTCTGGAGGGTAGAAGTCTGAGATCAAGGGTTGGTTTCTTCTGAGGCCTCTCTCCCTGGCTGGTAGATGGCTGTCTTTTCTGTGTGTCCTCACATGGTCTTTCCTCTGTGTGTGGCTGTGTCCTAATCTACTCTTCTTATAAGGACACCAGTCATATTGGAGTAAGGTCCCACTTTAGTGAACTCATTTTAACTGTAATTGCCACTCTCTTATCTCCAAAAACGATCACATTCAGAGGTACTGAGGGCTAGGACTTCAACCTATGAATTTGGAGAGGGGGACAAAAGTCAGCTCATCACATACATCAAACAAACATCCTCCAAAAGTTGTGCACTGGGCATGAAGTTGTCGTATATATATGAATTTGTCATTATATTGATTGATTCCTACATGGGCTGCTGCTACATGCTTCACTTTCCAGTCTGCTGGGTGTGTTCCAGTATATTTTTCTCATGATTTCTGAAAAAGAACTAACAGTGATTATGTATCTTACTAATCCCAGACCTATGGCCAAAATACAATTAGTAGACTATAAATATTTTGAATTCTCCAGGATCATTCATGACTGTCCATCCAGATTAGTTAAAATGGATGTATCTTCAAGTTTCAAAGTTTGATACTTTGGAGACATTTTAATTCAGATGAATCACTGCAGAATTTATTATTTACTTATCCTGACAGGAAATACAAGCTTTCAGAAAACAATCAATCTTAGTGTTTGTTCTCCATTCCCCAATTCCCCCAGGGGCAAGACAATGATTACCTGATATTACCTGGTCATGCAGCAGCAGAGAAGAACCTCAAAGTTATGAATGTTAGACCATATATAGGGACGCTATCTCATCTGCCCCTCTTCTTACTTGAGAAGAGAGAGAGAGGGAGAGAGAGAGAGACAGAGAAGGAAAGGAAGAAAAAGAGAGACAGAGAAAATTTAGCTTTGGAATATAAACAAATCATCTCTAGGGAGAGGAGAAGGTCTCTAATCTGGACTATAAACAAATGGCTCCAGGATACTTAAGAAAGGGTTTGTTATGCTAAAAAGTAAGCAAACGGCCCCAGGGCAACACATAATTTCTAACTTCCAAGTCATGTTTGCCATTCAATCGGTCTTTAACCCCGGTTTCCAGTAGCTTGTTTAGAAAGCCCTGACTCTGCAGAAACATGTGGAGATTCACGGAGAATTGTTTCCCAGCAAAAATGCCTTCTCGTATTACCTGCAGCTGTGGGCAATGATTGGAAACATTGTAAGGTATTGAGGAGCATCACCTTCCTGAGCCCAAGGGATGATCCTAGCTCCTTTGCCACCTCTTCTACTTGGCCACACTTAGCCAGTGTAGCTTTTGCTGTTGCCTGACAAAAGGAAGAGTTTTCAGCTCTAATCTGCTACACCACAAGGAGCAGACCTAATGTGGCCACTCTGCTGGCACAAACTCCTAGCACAGTTTTAAGGAGTCCATCAAGCTGAGTTTGCTTTCACTGGAGATTCCTGGATCTGACACTTCTTGCTGCTTCTACCTGCACCTGTAGCAATCTCACCCATACTACTGTCATCTTCGTCCTGGTCTGACACAAGAGCATTGTATCATACTCTTGCCATTCCTGTCTCCTTGTGACCTCTTCTCCGTACAGCAAACAGAACTCTCCATTTAGGCTCTAAGTTGGTGACGTCATGCCCCTGGTTAAAACTCACCAATGGCTTCTGTCCACACTTAACAAAGGCCCTCTGTGACCAGAACACTTTACATTGTCTTGTCCCTGACTGACACATTGACTTTCTTTCTTCCACTCTTTAAATTTTCTAAGAATGATCTTACTCAGGTTCTTGCTGTTGCTGTCCCTCTACCTAGAAGATATATATCCTAGATATTCATAAAGCTTGCTCTCTCGCTTTAGGCAAATCCATATTCAAATGCCATCCACTTAGAGAGCTGTCCATCAAAAATAACACTCTTTTAAATCTCTGGCACCATTTTCTCCTTTAGTTGTTCTCAGAGACATTGCCACTTGTAACTTGACACTACAATATGGAAACCTGGGTTCCTGTATTACTGTCTTTTTCCTCCAGAGCGTCAGTTCCATGGGGCAGTGATGCCTCTGTGTGCTCAGTACCGAGAATGTGGCCCACCACTGAGTGGGGACTTGCTGATCAAGTGAATGAGTGAATGATGAGTTAGCAGGCCAAGGGAGTGAAAATGTGACGAACTGAAGGAGAACTAAACCCTCAAATGCCATTACAAACAATCAACAGGTGGTAGCTATTTGAGGGTGAGTTGTGTCCCCACTCAAATTCATAGGTTGAATAACCCCTAGTATCTCAGGACGTGACTCTATTGGAGATAGACTCTTTATTAAAATCAATATATAGATATTTATAATTTAAAAAAGAATGAAATAACGACATCCATCTACCTACCAATTAGCTGAGGAACTGGGACCTGACAAAGGCCGGTGAATCTCCCTGGGTAAAATTAAATTAAAATAAAGCAGTTAGTGTGGACCCTAATCTGACATTATGGGTGTTGTTATAGGAAGAGGAAGATTGGATGCACAAAGAGACATCAGGGATGCACATGCATAGATGCAAGACCATGAAAGGACACAGCGAGAAGGCAGCTGTCTGCAAACCAAAGAGAGAAGCCTCAGGAGAAACTAAACCTACCAACACCTTGGTCTTGGACTTCCAGACTCCAGATCACGAGAAGCAAATTTCTGTTGTTTAAGCATCCAGTCTGTGGTATTTTGTTATGGCAGCCCTAGAAAATAACACAGTAACTACATTGGATAAGCCAGGAATTGACAGTAGTAGAGAACCTAATTTAGAAATACAAGGTAAATATAGTAAAAACAGGGGAAAGAGGTACTTTTCAGTGTCATGGGCATATTGACCTGAAATCTAAAATCTTGGCTAAAAAACTTTTTTAATAAATTAGAGAAATCAAAGTTATGACAAAATTTTATCAGGAGATACACGATAGGTTTCCAAGTAACATGGAATATGAATTACCAATTATTAATTTTTCACTGGGAAGTAGAACAGATTTTGGCTTTAATTAAAGTGAACTGAATTAAATGAATACAAGTTGGTTGACTATTCCTGATTTAGAGCAATAGCTACTGTGAATTTATCTATTAAAGCAGAAATTTAAGTTTTTCCCCAAGATTTTAGTCCACCGAGGGTTAAATAATATACATAAATAAGAGTAATTTATGCTTAGTGAAGAAGAAATAAATCATATGGAAAGAGTGAGAATTATGAAACTTGGACTTGATGGATTGATGTCAACCTGAATAATTTTTACAAATTAACAAATTTTAATTATAAATACTAAAATTAATTTTTCCAAAAAATATTTTAGGGGTAGGTAATTATGTTAAGCCAAAAGTTAAAGAGAACACAGAGTTGTAAGAGGATAACAATTAATGAAAAGCAAAATGACCAGAGGGCTTTAATTTTAGGTGGCAGTCCTGAGAGTTACAACTGGGAAGATTCTAAATGAGGTCCCAGGAGGTGTCAGAGGTCTGATTGGCATAGCAGACTAATTGTTTCTGAATTTTCATGTCCAGTGATGCTAGGATGAAGACAGCCTTCTAGGCAGGTGAGGAATGAGATGGCTTTGGCTAGTGTCACCGATATTCACCTCTGAATAAAATTAGCAGCAGCTTACAGTGATTAGGAAGACCCATCTTCCCTTGAAGGCACTGGAAGAAAATTCCTCTGAGAAGATAGAATGGAGTGGGAAGGAATTGGTTCCATGAACCCTCATGTTCTCAAGGACTGGGAGCAGCCATGTAGCTCTGGGATGTGAGATCACAGATTAGAACCCACAGTCTCCTCACATGGACTTTTTCATGCCATTGTTTCAACCAGAGATAAGGACTTTGCATTTCTTTCCACTGAATTTCATTTTGTTAATTTTAGACCATGGTGCTCATCTCCTAAAATAGGTTTTGAGACTTTATGCTGTCTTTCAATTTTTTGACTTTTTTTCTTATACACCCAACCTGAAATCATGTGCCTTTTTTAAATTTGTAGGCTTAAAATATGCAACAGGGCAAGGCCACTTACAAATTACTGAGAGTCCTCTTTTCAGGTTGATATTTATCTATTAAATAACCCTAGCTATTCATTTCACAGCAGAATCATCCAGCTTGGTATTCTTCACTCTTTTTTGTCTTTAAGTGTTTTGCAAAATATTTTATTATACATAATGTAAGGGATCTGGATCCCTCAGGCTTTAATTTGAAGCCCCAGGAGACTAACAAAACCTCTGCTGACATCATCTCACACAGTGGCTCTCTCCCAGCAAGAGCCTCAAAACTCAGCCTCTTTCACTGCATCCTGGATTGGCCAAGGTTCTCATGGAAAAAGCAGATACACCACATCAGTGCAACTCTCCACATTTATTGGCATGTTTACCTTTTCAAACAATTTGAGAAATAATCTTCACTGAACCTTTATTTACCATGGGAGAACTCATGTAATAGCCAAAATGTATAAAATAGAAAATTGGCTAGATAAACAATGATCTAACCTTAGAATAGGAAAGTGTGAAAAATGGAATGAGAAAGTATAAGAATATAATTTAAGTAGATAAGAGGATAGGCATTTGTATACTATATTTCCATTTTAGAAAAAAATTTAGGAGGAGGAAATTAAATTTAACTATTTTTGTTCTGGGTGGTGGGATTATGAGTGTTTTCATAATGTTCTAATTTTTTTCAATGAGAACTTGTTACTTCTATAATAAGCAAAGATAAATGTTCAGTGTGTTCAAATGTTGGTATAGCATGAAGGCTAAAACAACAGAAGTGAAAGGGCACTTTCATGTCATTACTCTTATTAACCACATTTTTATCAATTTCTCATTGTGCCAAGCACAGTGCTATTAACTTGCCATAGATTGATGCATTTAATTCTCACAACAAACCACGAGGAAAGATTTTGCATATGTACAGGTAATAAAATGAGAGCGTCAAGGGTTGTATTTTAATGAGTAAATTGATTTCAGAATGTGCATTCTATACAACCTTGAGAGTAACATTGGAGTAGGTAGAAAACAGTATGGAGAACAATGACTGCAAATGAGATATTCATTTTGAGAGTGTAAAAATCATTGAGGTGGACTTGTGTAAAGCTTTGAATATGACTTTATTTATGTGTCAGTGACAATAAAAACCTCATCTTACCTTATTCATTGACTTATCTAATTCATGTGATTTCAGACCATATTCATTTATTCACTTCCTTGAAAAAAGTTTTAATTAGCAGAGAAAATATATTGTGAGGGAAATACTTAAAGTGATAACAGCCTAGTAAGCAAGGGGGAGAGATTACAGATAACATATATTTCAATTTAAGATTGTATTTGGCTGCAGGTTACAAAAATCAACCACTATAGCTTAATCAAAGAAAGGTTAATTTTTCTGCCATAATAAGAAGCCCAGGGAGTGGAAGTCCCAGGTGGTACAGAGACTACAGGAAACTTTTAGCTTCTGAGCCTCTTTCTGTCCTAGGCTCAGACACTTTTGATTCTTACAGTCCACTCATATCCAGCCTGTAGTCTACATTTCAGATGTAGAAATAGGAAAAGAAGAACCAGAAATGGGAAGCTCCTCTTTTGCAAAAAGTTCTCCCTGAATACTCCATCAGACTCTCATATTTGTCTCACTGACAGATTACATGTAGCAGCAAGGGAGACCGGGCAGTATCATTTTATGGCTGGTCACGAGGCAATCCTAATAAAACTTAGGATGAAGGGGAGCATTGATATTGGGAAGGCAAATAGCAGTGACTATTAGGTTTGGGCTTGATCAGAATAATGAGTTAAGAAACTAGAAGATACATTAAATTAAAAGGTCAGATCAAAGTTTTAAAACAAAAAAACACACTCAGATCGTGATATGGAGAAATATTGAGGATTAAGGCAAAAAGCTGCACCTGAGGCTAACACTGAGAAAAACTCAGCACTGATTTGTAGATTCTTTTTATACACGCAGACTGATTTTGAGGGCAGCATATTTCATTGACCATTAATTATTATTATTATTATTACTTTACAAACAATCTGATTCTAAAAGACTGGTCGTGGGGTCCAAACTTTTATTAATGAATCCAGCTTTTCTTCCTGGAGCCCTAGGATACGTGATCTCACTACATGCTACTAATATTCCCAAGAGAATCACGTGGGTATTTCATTCTCAAACCTATTAAACCCAATTCTCCATTTCTTATAACAAATATTGTTACTATTGTAACAAATATTACCACTTTGCTAATCTGAAAAAAAAATTCACAGAAACTAACTGATTTTTAAATATTGACACAATACCTCACATAAATACTGAAAATAAAAGGAAAGTTATTTAAAATAAAATACTATGTTTTTCTTTGTGTAAATGCTTGGGTGCAACTATGTTAGAAGAGCTAACCAAATACTTATATACTTGTCCCTATATGTAGTGTCAACGTAACCATAATGGCTATAAAAATAGATTGATACAGAAGTGTTCTCTCATTGAGGTGTCTATTACTAATAATGCTGCTCTTAATCATTATAAACAAACTTTGGTTAATCTCTGAAAAAGCAATATTAAGACGCCTCATAATTTGAATTCCTGTAATACTCAGTAGGTACTAAAACCATGCAAACATGCTGTTGGTCATATGTAATATAGAGTAATGAAGGCTTAGATACTTGTGAACAGGTTCTTGATAGCCATGAATGACTGTGGACCCCTAAAGTTGGGAATAATGCAGACAATTCTTCCTTGTGTGGGGTTGTCCCAAATGTTTAACATTTGTGGCTGGTGACCACTAACGCCAGTGACAATCAGAAAATACTCCCTTACACATTTCCAGAATACCTCCTGGGGAGGCAGTGATGCTTCCATTAAGAACCATCAACCTATATGTTTGTGTAAAAACTGAAATTTTGCTGATGAAATTTTTATATTAAATCAACTCTGCCTTAAATTTTATCTAGAAAGTCTGAATGAAACTTAATAAGAATTCCCTGCTTTCATTCTTTGGATCTCACTTTATGCAGTCTCCCTTTTCTATCCCTGTCTGTAGGCCTCCAGCCAGCCAATGTGGGGAGCCAATTCCTTCAGCCACTGTAAGCCCGTGAAGTCTATAAGCATTGCTGGTAAGTGAGGTCACAGTGTCAAGTTTATTTCTCCTTACTGCCAATCCCTGATATGAACATTCTGTGCCCAGCTTATGGTGTGTACTTTGATATTTTCTTTCTGTATATGTAACTCATGAGTGCCTGCTGACCTAGATTCATCCACTGTTCAACTCTAATCAGTAAGCTTCCCTTCTCTATGTCTGACCAGCCTGCACTGAATTTGGACCTTTTGGTACCAAGTTGTGACCTGTGGCACCTGTAGAGGCTTCATTAGAGTCCTCACTGATCTCTGAGTTCTCCATTCAGTGTAACTTCCGGCATCAGTGTATCTCTAAGAACTTCGGTTATTATCAAGCTGTTACCAAACACACCCTTTCCTCCCTTTGCTTCAGGACTTCAGATCCTGTTTCCTCATCATGCTACCTATGTCCTGGCAAAAAGACAAAAATCCCTTGAAGAGGCAAAAACAATGAGTAAACATTGGAAGCAAAAGAATTTAGTAAACAAATAATCAACAACCTAAAGCACATAGACAATCAGAGAGACATGAGGATATTTGAGTGTCATAGGCTTTTGGTGGTTATCTCTTTGGGGTGCTTTCTTTTCTTCCCCCACCCAATAACCCCAATTTATAATTGAACTCTGTGAGGCTAGGGAAATTATCTCCCCTATTGCTCCCTATTGCTTCTCCAAATTTAGCCCAGTACTGAACAGTCCAGTAGATGCTCAATAAACACTTGCTGAATGAATGAATGAATAAATGGCACAATCATATGAGTTGTAGCAGTAGTAAAAGGCAGTTTGAGTGAACGTGTGAAGTTTTGAATCAAATAGTGAAATGACCCACATATTGTCTTAACTAAATGATTAATTCAAATTGGTTAGCTATTTTACAAGTCTTCAAACACATAGTAACATTTTCAAGTAACAAATACCGTATCTTTTATGATTAACAGCAAAGTTTTTATAAGCTTCCCAAATACATGTACATGTGTAGTTATGATGACACTACTGGGTTACTATTTCACATAATTTGTGTTAAAATTTAAATTGTGAATTTTAAAAGAATATCATTACTCTCACTATTTAAATGCTAGACAATAACAATAATCACTCACATAGTTTTATTTCACAATTTGAAAAATTTCCATTTGTTTATCAATGGGTAATTTACTTTAGAAAATGTTTAAAAATGTTATCTTCTACTTGAATCTCAATAGCAAGATATAATGCTATATCTAAGCAGCTTTGAATCAAATAAGAATGTCATTCTCCTAAAATTGATTTACTTTGTATTGTAAAATATAACACATGAATTCATGAAATTATTATGAATTGTTAGATTTTACTCCCTCAAATTAAGTAATGTTTGCATATAAAATACATTTGTTTCAACTTTTAAAAAGTGATTTGAAAAATCAAGAGATAAAGCCATTAGTATTTAGATGTGACTTCTGTATCACATAACTCTATTGATGCATAAACAGAAGAAACACAATAAAGATTTTTCGTTTAGCATTTAGTACTATAATTTGAAAATAAGAAACTAACAATTTTCTGGTCTCATAGCAAATTAGAGATTTCAGAATATTCCTTTTTACAGGAACTATCAGAAGCAGGAGGCAAAAGATGGCAGCAGTGAGTCGTTCCAAGATCTAACATTACATAGGATCAGTTTACTTTATTTTTCAACATTATCTAATTGTGAATTTAATAATATCTTAAGTTACAAACTGTTCTAGAAAAATAGAAATCATAAATGTTTCAATGAAATGGGGCACTGAGCAAATTGAATCAAAGTAGTCCACAACATTGGCTGTTACTGCTCTGCTTCCTAAATAACCCCCGCACACACTCCCAGTGGAATCTTTCTCTGTCGGGACTGCCTATAGGTCATTTCCCAGGCACACAATTAGTGAATAGGATTTGCCATTGCTCATCTCTAAAATAACTCTAAAAAACTTTAGAAAATTATTTTAACTTAGATCTATATAAGCATAAAAGACACATATTTTCTGTGCATAGTATCTATGCACCTACTTCAATTTTCATCCAAAGAGTAACTGATCTCCCCTCAACATCTCCCTCCCCACTCCTCACTGGCTTCCTGAGTTAGAAGATACAAAGAGAAAACCAAACAACAACAAACTGACTAAAGCCAAGGTGGGAACAAAAAGTATCTCTTAAAATATAATGTAGCCTAATGGATATGGCACTGCTCATTTGTCTTGTACCAAGTATTCACCATAATTGAACTGTCTTTCTGAGAACTAAAATAAAAAATATAGTTCAACGTGTGCAGAAAAATGGCCCTGCATGTCTTCCCTCACGGGAATCAGGATAATACCAAACTGGCATTAAAACTTGGAGCCAGGTTGGAGAACTTCTTTTGCAGGTGAGACCAAGCCTGTGTATGTGCATCCAATCCTGAAGTATGAGGATTAAAAGTGAATTTGCATTGTTGTCAATAGTCCTGCTAATCTGCTACTCCTTGCATTTATTTTTACCCATATAATCTGTCTATAACTTTTCTCTTTTACTATTACTTCAACTTATATTTTAACTTGGTCCAAAGTATAATAGAAACTAGCCTCCAATAAATGTTCAAGGCATTTAACTTTGCGGGGTAATGTCTTCGAACACAAAATAGAAGCATGAAGTTACTGAGCATCATAAGCTCCAAATCCTTCTTATTACAATTTCCTGCATTCTTCCATGCTTATCTGTGTCTCAGAAATAAGCTCTGGGGACCGGTGGAGGGGAGAAGATCACAACCTCACACAGTCTGGGATCTCCAGGGTTATGAGCTGTGGCATAATTAGGTGAGCCTTCACCCTGGGCCCGGGCAGGCTGTGTTCTGCCTGGCCTGTCTTGTAAATGCAGCAGGGGCGAGCCCCCTGCTGACTCCTGAACCCGACAGAGGCAGGCAAAGGCCGGGAGGACTTCTTTGGCACATGACATGGGTCTGGTTTTCCAAGACTTCCAATACGGTGATTCTACTGGTGAATTTCACAGCAGGAAACACAGAGAAGTCCAGGTGGATTCAAGGAGCAGTCAAACCATGAGGTGATATGGAAAACCAATCTGAACTTGAAGAAAAGAAGCAATGCAGGATGGCCAGGGGGACTGTAGGGAAGTAACATGGGAGAGGTTCCATGTTAGCCTGGGGCAGGGGGAGAGGAGGAGGAAGAGAGGCTGGCAGAGGTACAGAAGACTAAGAAAGAAGGAAAAGGTGGCAGAAGAGGAAGAGGAGGAGCAGAATTTATCATTGTAATCATTCAAATTTCAGACACGACAAGGGTCTTTCTTGTGCAGGAAGTTTAATGTATTCTAGATCCAAAACCAGAGTGATTTTGCTTAAGGAGAACGCCTCACCACCCGCGAAAAACATGTGGACTCTTAACACCGGAGGTGATGGCAAAGCAAGCGCCGTGGAGAAGACCTCTGACAGATGCCAATGCCTTCTTCGCTCTAGAACCACAGGATCTGTAAGAGCACCCACCTCCACCCACCAGCAAGCGCGTTCAGAATGTTGTCCCCTCCCCCAGCCCCCACAAAAGCTATTCTAGAACCCCTTCCACCCCTGGCCCTTTGTTGAAGCCTGACACCTGCCCCACCACAGCTGGCACGTGAACCAAGGAACCGGCCCTTTGAGAACCGGTCCAGCCGGAGTTGCATCCCTTCCCTGGGTCCCTTCCAGCTTTCGCCTGGCTCCGGAGCATCCACCCATCTCAGGTCCAGGGTGTGCGTTCCCAAGGATGCTCGGCCCTCTCCCAACCCGCGGCCTCCTCCCCTCTCCCGCTGCTGCTGCTGCCGCGAAAACCAGGAGAAGTGGAATGCGCGTGGCGAAGCGCCGCGCTCCCTCGCGGCGGCACTGGGCATGCTCGGCGCCGGGCCGGCCTCGGCGGCGGGGCGGACGCTCCCTCAGTAGCCGGGCGCCCGAGCCGCCCGCCGAGGCTTAGGTGGAGGCTGAGCAGCCGCGCGCCGCGGGAGGAGCCTCGCCCTCGGGGCGGCGGCGGCGGCGGCACAGGTGGCGCGGGCCGCGCGCGGGGCGCAGCACGCGAGCGCTCGGCGCCGGGCGCCGCGGCGGCCCCAGGCTCGCGCCCGCGGCGGCAGCCGGCCGAGCGCAGCGGCGGGCGCGGCGGCGGCTCTCCCAGCCCGGCCGGCGGCGACGGCGGCGGCGCCCGGAGCCCAGAGGAGCCCCGAAGAGCCCGCGGAGCCGGGCAGGGGGCGCTGCGCTCGCCGCGCTCGGAGGGGCCGCCGGGCCGGGCGCCGCGCACTCGCGTCGGGAGCCGCCTCTCGCCCGCGGCGCCCGCCCCTGCTCCCCGCCAGCATCCCTTGTCCCGCGGCCGCGCTCAGACAACAAAAGCGGAAGATGCTGCGGTCGGGCAAGGTCAGGACCTTGCCCTGAAGCCGGGCGGCGGCGCGCACGCCTCTCCCCGGACTGAGGAGCTGTCGCCGGTGGCGGGTGCATGTTCGCGAGGAAGCAGTCGGGCGCCGCGCCGTTCGGTGAGTTGTCTTGGCTGGGCTGCCGGGGCCAGGCGCATCCTCCTCCTCGGCGTCGTCCTTCTCCTCCTGCCGCCGGTGGGGGTTGGTCCTCGGCTGCCGGCCGACTGGCGGCGGCGGCGCCGGCTGCGCCGTCCTGCCTGCGGTGGGGAGGACCGCAGTCGCGCGGGTCCCCCCTCGGAAGACGGCTCTGCCTGGAATGGGGTCCAGGGTTAGTGCCCTTCTCGGAGCGGTTACCAAGTGGCTTCTCTGCGTGCTCCCCCTCCCTGCCACCCATGTCCCCCGGAGGGAGCGTATATAGGGCAACACCAACAATACTGCTCCCCGCCACCCTCCAGAACATACCCGTTGCATTCATGACGTCCCTAATATACGGGAGAAGACGGGGTGGGGGTGGGGAGGACTTCCCTCCAGTCTTTTGCCCTTATGTTCAATGTCATTAGGATGTTTGGCTAGAACAAAATGGAAAGACTTAGTCATACGCGTCCATGGCCATTTCTTCAGTCTCCCGCGGCTTGCCAGACCCAGAGCCCCCTTGGTCTATATTTAGTGGCTTCAGAGGAAGGCTTTTCAGCTCGATTCACAGGTTTCGGGGGCTTCTGCGTCCTGACAATAGAGAGCGAGGCTCTGGAAAGCGCCGCCTGAAACCCAGGTTTGGAGGCTGTGCATGTGTATGGGAGATACGCGATGCGAAATTTGGGTGATCGGTAATTAATGGCTGAAAGCAAAGCTGCTTTTCTTTTCCCCCGACCTTCCTCTTATGCTGGTGTGTAATGTGTTTCCAACGATTGCTACTCAGCAGGTTTGAGCCACTACGATCAGAATTAAGTCACTGGAAAGGTGGTGCAGCCTCCCTGGTCTGTGTGGTAGGAAAACAGACTTAGGAATTTTTGGGGTGTGTGTGTATGTGTGGTTCTCACAAAGAACAGTTACTTCCCAAATGCCCAAAGTTGTGTTTTGCTGTAAATGTGGGTGTAGTGAAGGGTGTGGAACATGAGAAGAAGAGGGGCAGGTTGTGATCCCAGGGTGTTTTTTTCTCCCTCGTGTGCCTCATTTGAGCTGACAGGATTTGCGTTAGCTCTGAAAGGTGTTATTAACATGTGTGCCTAATGTTCCCAAGCAAATATGTTGGTTTAGAGAAGAGATACGTTACAAGCATAGTATCAGGCCTGACAGGCAATAGATACTCACTTTTAAGAAGTATGTGACCAATATTTAAGATGCTTGGAATTTTCTGCAATGACTTCCATGAAAATAGGGAGATGCTGAAACTACCTAGGAGTTATCTCGTTGTGCATCCTTCCATCAGTAGCTTCGGCTACTGATGAGAGTTCAGTTCATCTCTGCTGTTAGTCATTCACCTGCATAATTAAAAGGCTTTGGGGCCGCACCACTTCTAAAATCCCGTGGAGAAGTATTTGATACAGCTTATATCGAATTATGAGGATGAACCTGCACATGATTTTGGGGGTTTGCTCTATAGAAGTATGACAGATAGGGGAGAGTATCCTCAAATATGGACTAGATGCTTTAAACTGCCCTGAAATCTCTTTCCTTCACCTGTCTTTGCCATATGCAGAAACCATTCTTAATGCTGGGAAAAACCTTAAGTGGTATCCATACTAGGCTGTGGGTTACAAGGTCTCAGGGCTTGAATGAAGATGATTACTCTCCAAGTTAGATGTTGAAATTTGGGAGGCCTGTAATTACACTAATAACAAGTCAGCATTGCAGAAGGACTAGCAAGGTCTATGCAGCTCAAGTTAACGAAACACTGTGATTAGTTTTACCAATATTGCTTTAGTTTCATCTTATTCACATTCAGAGAACTTTCCAAGAGCACTTTGAACACACTATTTGGCTCCTTGCATTGTTTTAATATAAAAATTTTTTTGAAAAGAAGCAATAGATGAAGTAGACATGCGTTTTTCTTTCCCTTTCTTTTTTCCTTTTGAGTCTGATGTTTCAGCCTTAAACATGATTCTTGGAGGACTAGTCCATATTGCTCTGTGCCTGTGTGTGCACACAGAGAGCAGCTGATGGGCGTGAGAAAAACTACGTACATTGTATATGTGAGTTTTATGTTACATTGTGGATTGAAAATGATATTACCTGATTGAATGGCAATTGTAGTAAGTACATGAGATTGTTGCACTAATAAAATTGCCATAGTCTTGTGGAAAGGAGTTAATTTGTTGTACCTTTGTATAGTTGTATAACCCAATCATTATAGATGTCACTAATGTTGTCATTGTTTGTAATAAAAGTCATGCATTGTCAAATTACAGTATTTCTATCTACTTCATATCTTTCACAAAAGAATATAAGCCAATTTTTTCTCCCGTGAAATGGTTCATTGAGGAGAAAAAATGAAATTCAAATGATATTAGTTGGGAAATGCAATTTATAGTTTTGTTAAATAATTTCTAAGGATAATATCACTATCATAATAGCCCCTAAAATTAAAAATGAAGTTATAATACTCTCAAATATAATATTACTTTTGGCATGTAATTGAATATGCAGTGCCTTTCCTGAAAATGTTGTAGAACTTGATATTTTCTGTTGTACTTTATCAAAGTTCTCTTTTATAATGTATTCATTTATGTGGAATTGTTAGAATTTTGCAGAGTAATTTCATCAGGTTGTCTTTATATAAGAAAATATTAAATTTATATTTGAAATAATTTATTATAATTTGTCCATAAGATCAGGCATACTATGTGTGGGCCATATATCTAGTTGTAACAAACCAATTGAGCTAAAATAGGAACTGTTACATTTTGAACTTCCAAAAATGTTTTCTTTTTCCTCATGATTATCCACAGAAGATAGGAACACCCATTTATGGTTGTTTATCTATCTGAACATTATTTTCACTTCCTTAGAGGGAAATTGGTGATGATAGTATCACTCTTCCTAACATAGTTTTCATTCTTAAAAGATACCACGTAGTTGAAAGTACTTAAACTTGAATGGTATAATCCAGACACTGAACAACAACCAAGAATAGACTGCCAGTTATTTTTCAGTCCAGTACTTCAGCCAAAGGTGTGGTACAATGGTCTTTGCTGGCTGATTCACAAATCAGAAATACACTTTCAAGCCAAATCTGGCCATTGGCTTCCATGGTTTTCACCATCCATGTTCTGAAGGTGTTCTGATGTCCACAGTACTTTGATAGTTTTGCAATAAAGTATTATGTGTGGTTGTATGTAAAAAGTTAATTTGAATGGGAACAGTTCATGATACTTGTTGCTATCTTCAAGTTTATCTGATTATATGCCAAAGCAACAGCTTTTTATATTAATGTAAAATATTAAACATGTCATAGATAAATAGTTTCTATCACATTGTCTGCCAATCCAGCCTACTGATTAATAAACTGTCTGGTTGGGTTTAATGAATCCAATTATATTCGCAAACAGTACCTCCAACACAGGAAACTCACAGAAATATTTTATCATACTGTGCTTTTAGTCCATTAAATGTTAAGACTCATATAAAAATGTGTAGTTATGTCTAGTTATTTATCTTTTGATCACATAGCAGTTAGGTGTAATTTCAAGCTCTGTATCATGGTTAATTGATTTGTAGGAAATGTTTTAGCTATATTAGGATATTGAAATTATACTCTGTATCAATTACTTTTTGACAAATTGGAAATAATGATTAAATAAGTGAACCAATGCTTCCTAGAAGCTTTCCATCTTAGACAAATATTCACCTGTGTCCCTTGGCAAGTTACCTGCAAGATGAATTACATGTATTGAAACTTATTAGGTTATGTTCCAATATATCTTATATATTCCAATATTTCATATGAAAATGATTAAACACAGGTTATAGGGAAGAGCCCAAATACTTCTCTAAAAATGTATTTCTCATCTGAAATGATAATTATTGGCAAAATACGTTTCTGTAGGGTAGTGCTATTTTGCATTCTGCTTCCTGTGGGTAAAGAGATGTGAAGAGAGCACCAATTCAGGGTGGATCCCAGATCTGTCTCTTTTTAGCTGTGTGTCCTTCACCATTGATGTGATCCTCAGCTGTTAACTCAGTTTTTTCAGCTATAAAATGGGTACAGTAAGACAATATCTCAAAAGATTGGTTTGAGGATAAAATAAGTGCATCGGTAAGTGGCTTATAAATTGTAAACACTCATGTAAACACAAGAGACAAATATCTACATAATAAAATATGTACTTATGTTTCATATATGTGTACATTATTAAATAGGTTATATAGGTTACCACCCTTTCCAACAAAGACTATTAAATGGATAAAGTCTTTCCACCCTTGTCACAATATTGCTAAATCATGTAGATTTGCATGTAAAATATGCCAAATTTTCCATTCTGAAACTTAGCAGTCTTTTACATATTAAAACATATAATAGTTAAGCTAAAAGAGAAGTAAATTATATCTCCGAGCACCATTATTAAAAAAGATTCTAATCTAATAGAAATTGCAAAACTTTAATATTCTTCATTAGTGTTATATTAATCACCTGATTAAGATCGAATTTTCTACAAAGATTAATGTTTTACAAAGAATATTATAGACAGTTTAATAAGTGTCACTCTCTATGAGGTCAAATATTAAACATCTGCTCTGTTTAGAACCACAGAGCATGAATCCCATCATAATGTCATTGTGACAGAGAAAAAAAGAAACCCGAAACAGCTAAATTTATGACATAAAAGGAAGACCCCCCTCCTCATTAAATCAAATCTTTGAAAAGAAAAAAAAAATTATGTGAATTGGTACCTTTTTGAAAATAAAGTCATTTTCGCTTGTCATTTCCCTCTTAGGAACTGAAGTGAAGATATAGAAGTACCTAGCTCCTCCAGGTTTCAATATGCCTAACTCCTTGGGCATTATTAAACCCAGCAGAGTTTGATGTAGAACTGTGATCTTCAGCAACATAATTTTTAGGATAATTACGCTTTGATGTTATCTTAGAGTTTGTTAGAGAATGTGACCTGTATAACAGGGGACTAATTTATCTTCAGTCAGAGAAACATTTTGACAATAAATATGGTTATTTATATTCAAGTTTATGTGTTGTTTTGGGAACTGCCACTTATAAGTTGCCAGAGTGAAATACATGTTATAATAAAAGACCTTTCTATTTTTTGGATCAAAGTAATCAGGTGAGCCAATTATATTTGTTTAAATAAGTATGTGTTAAAATTTCCACAAGTTTTGAATGATATGGGTATCTTACTAAATGGGATGGTTAGTTTGTATCATTAGATGATGAGGAACAGTTAATTCTATCATTGAAATTAGTAAATGCATTTATCCTGCATAAGTAAAGGCCAGGGTTTTCTCATTAGTCACATCTTTTATTTATTATGTGATTATCACAACTGTCATTGGAAATTTTATCGAATAGAAAAAATATTTTGTACAGGTTTTACATAATTTATTCTTTTGGTTTAAGAACCTCCTCATAATCTTAAAATGCTTATCATAATATCTCTTCTCAAATATGCAACACATAAATCACAAAAAGGTATATATTTACTTTAAAAATTATAAAATGTGGATTGTTCATATCTTTAAGGAATCCAGTACATAATCAAACTTTCCCCTACAACTGCCCCCTCTCCCCTGAGTGAGTTGGAATATTGGAAGGAAAAAAGATAAATAAGTGGTTGCCATGGGTTCAAATATCAATTTTGATTAGACATAGCTTGGTGTGGCAGCTGAATGACATCCCAGGTCCTTGGTTTTTTATTTTTTTTTTCCTCCTCCCTCCCCACGGGGAAAGAGCTGCCTCTGAGCTGGTAGAGCTAAGCCTTGCTCTCCGCAGGCAGGATGATCTCCAGAGGAAGAAGGAAGAAGCAAGGCAAGCTGCTCCTTTATTCTTCAGAGGCAGAGAAAGTGAAGGGTTGGAGAGAGGCCAGAAGTGTTACATTAATTAAGTTCCCTTTGCCTGGAAGGAAATATTGGTATAGGGAAGAAGTGTTCCCCATTGACATGGTTTATAAAGAATTCTGGTTGATAGAATTCTGGATATATTATAGTAGCTTTCACAGGACTTTACCCAGTGCTTGAGCTCTTTAAATATTTCATGGTATTTTGACACCGTATCAGGAATTATTGGGGTTGTGTGTCATGCCCTGGTTTATGTATAATGAGTATGGTCCATGAAATTCAGCTGATTTATGTATAGCCAACTTTAAAATAACTCATCCTTGGTGTTTTTTCCCTATTTCCCATGTTAGTCTTTAGCTGCTAATAATTGGATGGTCCTGCAGTTGGTGAGAATTGGGCATAAAAGGGACAGTGTCAAAATCTGACTTCCCAAACCATATGTGAATGATGATCCAGGCTAGCTATTATCCATAGCACTTTCTACCTCAGTATAGGTAATTAGAGTTGGGCTGGTGTTTAATGTTTCACTATTAACAGGTGAAATCACGGGCACAGTCAAGGGAGAAGAAAAAGATTGCATTTCTAAATAGATATGATGTTTTATTTGACTCTGAGCATGACTACTCAACCTAAAAATGCTCACTTCTTAAAATAAATTTCATTCTTCGCTATCAAATATTTTATTTGAACTTTCAATTATTAGAGTAACATAACAGTCATTACCTTCAGCAATATAGAATAATTTATTTCCAGGAAGAGCAACCTCTTTGGCAGCTTCAGATATAAAAAAGCCACAGTTCAATCTCCAGTTTGTAAAACAGTCCTTACTGGTCTGGAACATGGTTCTTGAAGTCATGGAGAAACTGGATGAGGAGGAAGAGGAGTTCTCCAGAAAGGCAGGCGGGTGAAATATAGAAGTTTCAGAGGCAGTACAAATTATGTCACTTTTCCCCAGGACTTGGCATATGGTGCAGAAAGTCTGGGGCTTGTAGCATGTGGATTAGGCTGGGTTTTTGTTGCTGGAATTGGGTTGGAAAAGAGTAGTATTAGATCCAAAAAAGGTGCATAGATTTTTTATGGCACTCTGCCAAAGAAACATCATGTATCTATGAGTTATCTTTTCAAAGGATAGTTAAATTATATGGGAAATGTTCATGATAACTAAGGCTAAGAACAAAATCAAGGCAGATAACTTTATTGAATTTGATACCCAGCACACATACCCACCCACACCCATACAAATGCAAGAAGACAGTGTTTCTGTCAGGGTTTCAAGTATTTTATTCTTTATGTATTATTTTCTACTAAATATATCATAGCTTAGTATATGTTATATCTGTAGACTGAAGAAAAAGCATGCCCTTGAAAATAATATTATATATTTTCTTTTGTACAAATTTCATTAATTAGTGGAATGCATGACTTAAAGTTAACAAGATTTGTTCTTCACAGAGTGTATATTACACATTCTAATCAGCCATGCTTATATATTCTCTGTTTTAAATTGAGATGTATTGAGTATGTTTAGCAAGTTGGTGCCTTCTTGAGAACTCTAGAGCACTTTAGTGAAATGTTTTCTCTTTTTCAAATAACGTTTTATTATTTTTTATTTCAAAAGCAGTACATGCTCATTAACAATTGAAAATATAGAAATGGTGAAAAGAAGTTAAAGTTCATGCATGGTCTCGAGCCCCAGTAATCACCCTATTTTTAGCATTAATGTGAGTGGATGCACATTTTTAAATTTAGGGAAAGAGTGCTCATATTCTGTTTTGTTACCTTTTAATAGGTAAGGATACATTTCTATTATAATTAATATTCATTTTTGGTGTCTGTTTCCCATACCTTTATGTAACATTATTTACTTAAATAACTCTATTTTTGGAGATTGATGGCATTTTTATTTGTTGACAGTTCTATTTGATACTGTGATTAAGATCTAATAGCTAAATAGTTTTCATCAGGTTATTTATCTAGATTACTTCCTAGAATGGGATGTTTACAAGGCTTTTGATACATGTTGACAAGTTGTCCTCCAGAAAGGTTATATAACTTATATTTCTCGCAGCAAGGCAAGATTGTGTTCAATTTCCCCATGATTTCAACAACACTGAGTATTGTAATTAGAAAAACAAAAAAACTTTCAACTGAATAGGGGAAAGATTGTGTTTTCCTCTGATTTATTTGCTTCTCTTTGAGTATTTGAGATTAAACCCTTCATAAATTTGTTGTCCACTTATAATTCTTTTTGTGAATTGTCTTTCATATCTTATGCATGTCTCAATTGGTCCATTTGTCTTTTTTTAAATTGATTTGTATTATTTGTCTATGGTAATTAATTCACCCTTTGTAATGTCTTAATAATTTATTCTTTATTTTATTCTTATTTTGGGAGCATAATTCTAAAGCTTAAAGTTAAATTTATCCACTTTTCCTCGAGGGGTTCTTCTTTAAGGAAACATTTTATTGCTCACTGATCTTGTATATCTCAGTATTATTAATAAATATGGCAGTGGAGCAAATAGTGGAAGGAGTTGCTTAAAAGTTGTACCCAAACTGACTGAGTTCGTGTCCCAACTTTACCATTTTTTTTAGCAAGTGAATGTGTTACTACTGATGTCATTGTCGATACAGGGAAATAATAATTCCTGTGTCTTCAGGTTGTTGTGAGGGCAAATTAAGGGACTATGTACTTAAAATATATAGCACAGTACTTGGTGTATTAGGTATTACAATATACGTTAGCTATTTCCACTATGAAATAATATAGATGCCAGATGCTTTTCTATAAATCTGTCCTGTTTTTCCCCCTCAAGCATAATTAGGCACCTGCACAGACTCAGGGACCTCTGTCTGAAAAGTCAAGGTGTTTGTGGCAGTCTGGGGCTCATAGGTGGAAGTGCTTTGTGTATGGTACAGGTACTTCACTGTGCATTCTCCAGTGGGGCTTTGCTTCTCAAGTTCAAGTTCATTGGGGAGAGTCAGGACTCTGTTCTTAGGCAAATATATGATTTTATCTCTTTTC
Organism: Lemur catta; assembly: GCF_020740605.2. Taxonomy (NCBI): domain Eukaryota; kingdom Metazoa; phylum Chordata; class Mammalia; order Primates; family Lemuridae; genus Lemur; species Lemur catta. The sequence continues at coordinate 7,796,674 of NC_059139.1, read as the reverse complement.
CCCTTGCTCCCAGGTACCTGTCTGTACCTTTCTCCCTGGTCACATAGGACCATACTTCTCCCCACTCCCACTCCATGTTGGCAATCTGTCTTTTTTATCATTGATTTCAAATCCTAGGATAGTAATTGGTCATGTAGTAAACATTCAATTAATTGTTTTGGGCTATATGTACACTTTTGTTTTTATCATCAAAAATGGTTCCTGAACCAAAGTTGGTTTGTTTGCTTTGGGTTGGCTTTGGATACCAGGCAGTGTAGCACTCTGAAAGGAATGCTTGGATTAGAATTCTATTATTCTGGGATTCAAATCGTGTTTGGCACTTGCTTTGTCTTGTGACCTTGCATCTGTGCCTATTTTGTCATTTGCTCATTGGGATCAAAACTCACAGGGCTTTTGTGAATGTGATATGATGATTCATGTGAAAATGCACTATCGTATCAGGAAGCATAATCATAACAAGCATTTAAATATGAAATATATTCACTGAAGCTTTTGATGTATTTCCGAAATAAGGTAATGTTTTTGTATGAGTTGGAATCAAAAGATTTTCTTGCCTGTAAAACTGTATCTCTGAAGTCCATTACTAACATGGCCATATAATGTCCACTTCCCTAATGGTTGTAAAGATACTGCTGTATTTCACGCTATTGGCATTGCCTAAAGGAAGAATTCTCCTTTATCCATCAGTGGAAGTAATTCTTGTTATTTAAAGTTATACCAAATTGCCTCCTTCTTGCATATATTTGCTGCTCAAAGAAGGGACTAGAATGAAGCTCTATTGTTCTTGAAGAGTGAAGTCTGTAGAAATGTCTCCAGAATATTTTTTCCTCTCTTGGTGGGCTGCCGAGTCTGGCACCTATGAGGCTTTATCAGCACAGTTTTAGACGTGTGAACCATAGTTGGCTTCCATTTTTTGAGTATATTTCCTTAAATACTTTGAAGAAAATTGCAGAGAATTCTTATCACTCTAACTGTAGCCTGCCAATAGGAAGAAATTGTGGGTAAGTTACAAAAATGTAATTTGTTCCCTGAAGGGGAACAAATTCTGAGGGAAGTCAAGAAGAGAAGTTAAAATCTGTCATTGAGTAGTTTACTTAGTGAGTAGCAAAGTTTTAGGTACTTGAAAGGAGATGCCCATCTTGGTTTTGGTCGCTGCTTATAGAAGTTTCAGATATTTTACTTTTTCCTTAAAAATCTAAAGTCTTCTTCCTGCAATTTAGGGCAGGAGATGTGATAAATTGTATAGTGACACCATATTTCCTGTTTCGCTAGTTGATGGGATTCATGGGACACTCCTAGCTTGTACTTGCAGACTCAAGAAAGAAGCAGAGTGAGAGAGGAGAGGACCAAGATGTTACCTAGGGTAAAAAGATGCTCAGTTGACATCCTTCTTCCTCTGCACATGTAGACTGTGGACACAGAAGACTGAGCACGTTATTGTGAGCTCTGAGCTAGGGAATGGAATTTTAAGAAGTGGGAAGGAGCAGGTAGCTTAAGCTAATTTTGGCAACAAAACTTCTATAATGGGCTGGTCTACTGTTCATTGATTTATCCATTCATTTATTCAACAGACTGAACTGAATATAAGTTTTAAAGAAGCAAGAAGTTTTAAATAGTAGCAAACAACATGCTCTGGGTATGTACCTCTAGAGCTAGATAGCCTGTCCTGCTCTGAGTGGTTTAGCCATTTCCTCTAGTTGGAGAGTTGCTACTTCTATCCTTTTGTAACTCTTTTTTAATGTCAAAATGTTAGGGGGGTACAAACACTGGTTGCATATATGTTGCCTTTGCACCGCCTGAGTCAGAGCTACATGCATGCCCATCACCCAGACAGTGTGCATAGCACCCATTAGGTGTGAATTTGGATTTTCAAACTTAGGTGGCTGTGCAGCTTTAGTTCCTGTCACATCTCTGAAGTCCTTCCCTGTCTCTGTGTGCCAGTTCTCTTAAAATGCATTGATTGCTGCTAGGATTCAAGATCTTTCAGTACTAAACATAAATACTTTACATAGTATAATAATGTGAGTTTATGTGGTTTCCTCATGGACTGACAAATTGTACATTTTGCAACAGTGCAGTTATACCTACAGAATGGCAGGTGACATGGAGCCGCCAGTGGGAGAGCCAGTGACAGGGCTGGATAACGTGCTGCCCTGACTTGTACAATGTGTGGGAGGAAATATAAGCCAAGTTATTTCTTTGAGTTTTATAGCATGTTAGTCTTTGGAAGTACTTTCTCATATTTTATCTCTTGAAAGTGAGGATAAGAATTTTGAAAGCAAAGCAACAGATTTTTGGAAGAATACTAGATTTTCTTGTGTTCACTGATTCTTGGAATACCCTTAGATGATAGTCATCAGATTTTAAATATACATGCTGTTCCTTACAGTTATTTGTCATTTTAGCTAATTGAGATGTGGTGGGCTGGGATTTGGTGGCTGTATACGTTTTTTATCTCTGGCCCAAAGAAGATGCTGCCCAACTCTGAAGAGTTATTTTTGTAGTTTCTCTCAAGATTATTTATGCTTACACAGTTGTGTTTGTTGCCCATTGACTTTCCTTCTTCTTACTATTATTTAGAGTAAATTGCTTTATGGGCTATCAGAGAAAATTTGGTTTCTTGTTTGCTGTAGCTTATTTTCAAAATGTATACCCATGATTTATGTTAAATAGCTGCTCATATCTATAGGAGTGATTTCAGTCTCTCTGCTGATTAGTTTTCATACAAGTAGAGCTCTGTTACCTATATGTTTATTGCTAGTATATCTTTTCAGATAGATATTGCTGGTCATTTGGAGAAATGTAGGGCTGCTTCTATATCCATGGCAAGGCATTCAGAAGGACAGTTAAGGTAGGCTGGACATCCCAGTATGTGTAACACTTTGCTGTGATACTGTTGGCATGTGGAGAAGTTAGAGATCTTTGTATCAAGAAGCTAAGCTGCATGTGTGTATTGGGCTCAAAAATATAAACACAGTGTGAAATTTCAGGTGTTGCAATATGCAGATGTGTGATGTTACAGAGAATATCATGATGTCAGAAGAATTTGTGAAGCTGTTCATGCATCAACAGGAAAGGGTGGTAGGATGTTTTGACAACAGATCAGTGGACTGTTCTGTAGCACTGAGTGGATAATTGAGTACCATACTGAATGGCATAAACATTACCAAAGTCCAAACTTAAGAACATATTGTATTCCCTTTCATCACAGAAGTTAGGGAAAACTTGTCCAGTGGCAAGTGGTAGTATGACCTGGCTTTGGAAGGACTTCACTAAATTCTTCCAAGGCTGTCTTAGTCAGCTTGGGCTGCCCTAATGAAATAACACAGACTGGGTGACTTAAACGACAGGACATTTATTTCTCATGGTTCTAGAGGATGGAAAGTCTAAAATCAAGGTGTCAGCACATTCCATTCCTGGTGAGGACTCTCTCTGTGGCTTGCAGATGACTGCCTTCTAACTTTTCCCTCACATGGCCTTTCATAGATCTCTCTCTCTTCTCCTTGTAAAGCCACTAACTCCTTTATGAGGGCCTCATCCTTATGAGTTGGTCTAACACTAATTACCTCCAAAAGGTCCCGTCTCCAAATACCAGCACGTCAGGGGTTATGGCTTTATCATATGAGTTTGTTGGGAGATGTGGAGGGGACACAGACATTCAGTTCATAACAGAGACCACAAGACAACATCAGCAAGTTCCCCAGTGTCAAGGAAGGTCAACCTCTGGTGGCAGGTTTTGAGTCTTTGGTGTTGAGTTATTCCCCAAATGTACGAGAATTTCTGATGGATAATGACAATCATTTTTTGAGCAGTTCTAAATGATTCTTCAGTTGACTTGAAATATTTTGCTTTGATCTATAAAATATAGAATGCGACACAGAACAAGATGCTATATAAAGTACCTGGACACACATGTCTGTATTTACTAACGTATGGCATTCTAGAGTTCTTTTTTTATGCATATTTTTCAAAATTGCATGGATGCTTCTCATCTTGGTTGGACCTCCAACTTCTTGTCACCTTCACTTTTTTTTTTTTTTTTTTTTGAGACAGAGTTTTACTCTGTTGTCCGGGCTAGAGTGCTGTGGCGTCAGCCTTGCTCACAGCAACCTCAGACTCCTGGGCTCAGGCAATCCTCCTGCCTCAGCCTCCCGAGTAGCTGGGACTACAGGCATGCGCCACCATGCCCGGCTAATTTTTCTATATATATATTTAGCTATCCATATAATTTCTATCTATGTTTAGTAGAGACGGGGTCTCGCTCTTGCTCAGGCTGGTCTCGAACTCCTGAGCTCAAAAGATCCGCCCGCCTTGGCCTCCCAGAGTGCTAGGATTACAGGCGTGAGCCACCGCACCGGGCCACACCTTCCCTTTTAAAAGGCTGATTCGGCTGCCTCGTCACTCACCAGGATTCCTGCAGCAGGTTCCTGGCCGCCACCCAGTCATTACTCTGCCTCTCTGTGGCTCGTTCTCATGGCCACCAGAGGATCCTTCTGTCCCATGCACATCTTGCCTTTGTTTATAACCCTGACAATGACAACCAGAAAAAGCCCAGCCCCTTCTTGTTTAATCTTATCTCCCCTCTCTGTCCCCCGGTTTATTAGACTGCAGCCACTTTGTTCATCTTTCTGTCTCTCCTGATAATCCTGCTAAAGCAGATGTTTCTCTCCTAACGGTTGCCCTGTTCTATCTTTTTCATAACGTGTAAACTAGAAATGATCTCATTTATTAGTTGGCTTACATGTTTGTTTTCATGTCTCCCTCTGTTAGAATGCAGACTCCTTGAGGATTGGTCCTTAAAATGACTTTAAAATTGACAATTTACCAGTGGTACAAACAGGAATTCACATGCTTTAGCGCATACCTGGCTTCTATGTAGATGCTTTATGGAGAATGCATTTTTAATATATGATCTTCATTGAATCATGTCATAGATATATGTTGAAGTGAGAAGAGAAGATAGGAGACAGATAATCTATCATGGAATGGATGTGCCAGATCAATATGAAGATCAGTTAGTGAGAGCTGCCTGCATTTCCATGTGCAGATCTAATATAGAGCTTTTTGCCTCTCGAGTCAGCTGCCATGGGTTTCCTGGCATCCTCAAATAGAGCAGGTTGCTTCTCAAAGGCAGGCTATCTCATAGTAAATGGAATATAAATATCCCAGGTATTTTGCAGCCAGAGAATATTTAACAAACTTCTAATATGAACCAAAAAATAGAGCTGTGCCAAATTTATGTTCTCATGGGCCAATATTCATCATCTCAAAGAAAAGTAGTGGCTTGTGAAACACCAGGAAATGCTAATTTAGGTGAGAATTTTGAGGCTGTTTTTTTCAAATCATTGTAATAGGAAGTATAGATGAATCATAGCAAAATTTTTCTCAAGGTGAATTTATATTATGTTTCCTATTATATTTAAAAGCAAAGATGCTGTCCATGATTTGTAATATTGTCAATTGAAAGAAAATAAATTTTTAAAAATTACTACAAGATTATCCAAATGCTAATCCCTTGGAATAAGACCTTGAATGATATATGTTGACAACTTTGTGATGTCCCGTACAAAGAATAATTGTTAATGCATTTTGAATATGGAGTTTTTTTAAACTGCTACATAATAAAATGTTAGAAGCTAATTTATGTGACTTCAAGAGTGGTATTTTAGTAACTTCATGTTTACTTTTATTTTATCTCATATAGGAAATGTCTATAACTCAGAGTTAATATAAAATAAAATATTTGCTTTTTTAAACTTTAATATCTCTTGTTTGGACTCCACTATCACAAAATCCCCTTGTTTATTTAAATTAGCTATGCATTTAGTGAATTATGTCTCTGAAATATAAAACCTGCACATAGAAAATGCTTGAAGTTATGAAAAATGTCATTACATTGGAAAGATTTTTCTTGCCTAACAAGAGTATTTTAAAGTGGTTCCCCTTTGTTGTTTAAATCGTTGCTACTCACTCAAACAATAATTTAGATTAAGTTGTTTATCTCTTGGAGCATTGAATAGGCTACAGATTTGTGCATCTTTAGCTTTGAATCATCCTTAAATCATGTCTTAAAATCACTGACTCAGTTTAGTCTTAGAGAGTCATTTGGAGGTTTGTAACTGAAAATGTGTCATCTGTGGGTGTGCCTGGATGCTGTCACCTCAGGGCTCCGTGGAAGGTAGCCTTCTGGCCACTTCTTACCGTCTTCAACTGCACTGTTGACATTCTGCATGCTGTCTAATTATTTTAGTGTTTGGCTTTGAGTCTTACAGAATGGAAAAGGGACCCTCACCTGATATTTCCCTAGGGTAGTACATAACTTGAAAAGGTTTCTATTAAGAGTTATTCTGGGAATTTGAGAAATAAACATCCAGGCCTACGTTGCTATGTTGCTATTGAGAATATTAGGTAGAATTCATGTGAAATTCCTGATGTCTAACAGTCTTTGACCTAGAAAAATGACTATTTCAACCTAATCATTTTCATTTTCCTTAAGTGAAAAGCTAATTAATAATTGAAAAAATAACACTTATGCTTTTTTCTCCCTGAAATTCTCCATTTAGTGGCTTAACAAATAAGAGATTTGGATTCCCTTGTGTTTTCAAGCACTAAGGGAGATGTGCCAACTCTTAGGTCATGGGGGAAAACGTTGATTGGATTAAGATTGGCAAGACTGGAAAGAATTAACTTAAGTCCCTGAGCAACTTAAAGAACCATGGCTGGTATGTTTGGCCCTGGGGAGTGGGGTGCAGGCAGTCACCCTCTGCCGCAGGCAACTACTCTTCTTGTCTTCATCAACAATTCTACCTTTCCTGAGTTTTTTCATTCTAGCTCTGGGGTTGTAACTTTGGCCTTTAAGCTACAGAGGATTTAATTAAGGACAAGTGTAATGTTATAGTATTTGCATGAATCTATCTTTTAAGTTTCAACAGTTCTTTTGTTTTTGCACTTTAAAATGCCATCTGATCATTCTAAATGAGGTTAGAATTCATATAAGAATGCCATTCATCTATAAAATTGAAGTCCTGAGTGTCTTGTCCAAATATTTACTTCAAATTGTACATGCTGGTAATACTAAGTTGGGGACATTACAATATAATTTGATGTCCAAGACTGTGAGTAAGCAATTCATAAAAAATGGTCAGTTTAAAAAGTCTAGTTTAGGCTCTTGATATATGTTGAAAATGATACTTTACATTTGTGGCTTCTTCCCCAAAGCCCATAACCTCAGTCTAATCATGTGGAAAACAATTCTAAAGAATACCCAACCAGCATGCCTTAAAACTGGCACGGTCATCAAAAACAAGGAAAATCTGAGAAACTGTGAGAGCCAACAAAAGCCCAAGGAGATATGATCACTAAATATAGTGTGGTACCCTGCATGGGGCAAAATTAAGTAGAGACTTTAGTTAATAATAATGTATCAGTACTTCTTCATTGGTTGTAACAAATGTACCATATTAATGTGAGATATTTATGATAGGGAAAATTGGTTCCTGAAGGATAAAAATTGTTTTTTAATCTAATTTTTAACACTAGCAGTTTTAAAAAATGCTCAAAGTTTTTAAAGACCTGGATAAAGACAAGGGTGTTTTTGTTTGATTTTAATAGGCTTGGACTGTGTCCTAATATTTTAGAATGGTTATTACATTGGATTTGTTCTTAAATAGTAAATCATCATAAGATATTTTTATCACCTATGTCATGGATTTATGGCTAAGGTGAGGGGAGTTAGAATAAGTACTCGAAATTATTTTTAAAGTAACAGAAAAGAAAACTGCTTATCTTGTTTGATGATGGCTTGGAATCCTAAGAAACAGGTAACTCAAAATTTGCAAAATTTCTCAGGTATGGTATTTTGTTTAAAGTATGGCTTTTATAGAAGCAAAGGGCATTTTCGTAACCTGTTTTGAATATTTTAGGAAATGAGTAGGAATGTTTTATTCCATTAATAAGACCAAAAAGTATAATTAGTCTTTATTTTTTGAGTCATCTAACCGATATCTGAAGATAAACTTTTAATGCCTCCCACCATCACCTCTGTACAACCCATGCAATCCCCAGATTGTACACATAGTTAGAGTTGCTACATTTAGCAAATGAAAATGCCTACTTTACTTTGAATTTCAGATAAACAATGATTTTTTCAGTGTAATTATATCCCAAACATTTCATAGGACACACTTATACCAAAAAATTATTTGTTTTATTTCTGAAATCTAAATGGAACCTGATTTCTTCATGGTTCAATCTTGGTAGATTTTATGTGTCCAGGAATTCATCCATTTCTTCTGTTTGTAAATTTTTTGGCACGTAATAGTTCATAGTAGTCTCTAATGATCCTTTGTATTTCTGTGGTATCAGTTGTAATGTCTCCCTTTTTATATCTGATATTACTTATCTGAGCCTCTATTTTGTTTGCTTAGTTAATGTATCTAAAAGTTTGTCAATTTTTTATCATTTCAAAAAACCGACCTTTTGTTTCATTGACCTTTTGTATTTTTTTAGTATCAATTTATTTCTGTTCTGATCTTTATTATATTTTCCCTACTATACGAATTTTTGAGTTTGGTTCTTTTCTAGCTTTTTTTGAGACACGTTGTTAGCTTATTTATTTAAAATTTCCTACTTTTTTGATGTAGGTGTTTATTGGTGTAAACTTCCCTTTAGTACTGCTTTTGCTATATCCCATGGATTTTGAGTATGTTGTGTTTCTATTTTCATTTATTTCAAGAAAACTTTAAATTTTCTTCTTATCTTCATTGGCCCATTGGTCATTCAGGAGCATGTTGTTTAATGTTCATATATTTGTAGTTTTCAAAGTTCCTCTTGTTATTATTTTCTAGTTTTATTGTGTTGTGGTCAGAAAAGATACTTGATATGATTTCAGTTTTAAAAATTTTGTTGAGACTGGTTTTGTGGCCTAACATATAGTCTATCCTGGAAAATGTTCCATGTGCTGATGAGAAGAATGTGTATCCTGAAGCTGTTGGATGAAAGATTCTTAAGTGTCAGGTCCATTTGATCCAGAGTGTAGTTTATCTCCAGTCTTTCTTTGTTGATTTTCTTTCTGGATGTTCTGTCCATTGTTGAGAGTGGACTGTTGAGGTCCCCTACTGTTATTATATTGCAGTCTATCTTTCCTTTTAGCTCTATTAATATTTGCTTTATTTACTTGGATGATCCAGTGTTGAGTGCACATGTATTTATAATTGTTATATCATCTTATCATTATATAAGGACCTTGCATGTCTGTTTTTGCAGTTTTTGACTTAAAATCTATTCTGTCTGATATAATTATAGTTAACTCCTGCTCTCTTTTGTTTTCCATTTGCATGGAAAACCTGAACACACCAATAATGAGTAATGAGATTAAATCAGTAATAAAAATTCTCCCCAAAAAGAAAAGTCCAGGACTGGATGGCTACACTGCTGAATTCTAGACAACTTTTGCAGAGAACTAATGCTAATCCTTCTCAAACTATTCCAAAAAATTGATTGGAAGGAATTTTTCCAAACTCATTCTACCATGCCAGCATTACTCTGATACCAAATCCAGATAAGGATACAACAAAAAATAAAAATGACAGGCCAATATTGCTGATGAGCATAAATTTGAAAATCCTCAAGAAAATATTAATACTAGCAAACCAAATCCAATAGCACATCAAAAAGGTTACACACCAGGATCAAGTGGGATTTAGTCCAGTGATGCAAGGATGGCTCCACATATGCAAATCAATAAACATGACATATGACAGCAGCAGAATGAAGGATAAAATCCATATGATTATTTCAATAGGTGCAGAAAAAAACATTTGATAGAATTCAACATCCCCTCATGATAACAACTCTCACCAAATTAGATATAGAATTATGCCTCAAAACCATGTATGACAAACCAAAAGCCATGTATGACAAACCCATAGCAAACATTATACTAAATAGGGAAAAGTTGGAAGCATTTTCTTTAATATTTAGAATAAGACAAAGATGCCCACTTTCATTTTTTGTCAACATAGTGCTGGAAGTCCTAGCCAGAGCAGTTGGGCAAGAGAAAAAATATAAAGGGCATCCAAATTCAAAAGAAGGAAGTGAAATTGTCCCTGTTTGCAGATGAACGTGATCTTATATTTAGAAAAACCTAGACTCCTCTAAAAAAAAAAAAAAAAAAAACTCTTGGAACTGATAAATGTATGCCATAAAGCCACAGGATACAAAATCAGCATATAAATATCAGTAATGTTTCTATATGACAAATAGTGAACAATCTGAAAAGGAAACTAAGAACATAATCCCATTTACAATAGTTACAAAATAAAAGGAATAAATTTAACCAAGGAGACAAAAGATCTCTATGATGAAAACCATAAAACACAGATGAAAGAAATTGTAGAGGACACAAAAAAATAGAAAGCTATCCCATGCTCATGGATTGGAAGAATTAATACTGTTATGTCCATACTACTAAAAGCAATCTACAGATTCATTGCTGTCCTTATCAAAATGCCAATAACATTCTTCAAAGAAATAGAAAAAACAATGCTAAAATTTGTATAAAACCACAAATGACACCAAATAGCCAAAGTTATCATGAGCAAAAAGAACAAAGGTAGAGGCATCATACTACTTGACTTCAAAATATTTTAAAAGTTATTGTAACCAAAACAGTATGGTACTGGCATAACAACAAACATACAGACCAATGGAACAGAATAGAGAACCCAGAAATAAATCCATGCATCTCAGCCAAGTAATTTTATACACTGTTGGTGGGAATGTAAATTAGTACAGTCATTATGGAAAAAAGTATAGAGGTTCCTCAAAAACCTAAAAATACAACTACCATATGATCTAGTAATTCTTTGGGTGCATATCCAAAGGACAGGAAATCAGTATATTGAAGGGATATCTGCACTCCCTTGTTTACTGCAGCACTATTCACAATAGCCAAGATATGGAATCAGCCTAAATGTCCATCTATAGATGAAGGGATACAGAAAATGTGGCATATATACACAATAGAATGTTATTCAGTCATAAAAAGAATGAAAATCTTATCTTTTGCAGCAACATGGATGAGCATGGAGAACGTTATGTTAAGTGAAATAAGCCAGGCACAGAAATATAAATACCTCATATTCTCACATGTGGGAGCTAAAAAAGTTTATCTCATGGAAGGAGAGTAGGATAGTGGTTACCAGAGGCTGTGAAGTGTTGCAGGGAAGGAAGGAATAGGGAGTGGTTGGTTAATGGATACAACATTATAGTTTGATAGGAGGAATATGTTTCAGGGTTCTATAACACAGTAAGGTGACTATAGTTAGCAATAATTTATTGTACATTTCAAAATAGCTAGATAAGGGGATTTTGAATGTTACTGAAATAAAGAAATGATTAACGTTCAAGGTGATGATATGCTAATTGCCTGATTTGATCATTGGACATTGTGTACACATGTGGAAATATAACATATACCCCATAAATATGTATAACTATTATGTGTCAATTAAAAAAAGAAATGCAACTTGAATTACCCATGCAGAGTCTCTTGGACACAAAGGGACCTTCAGTTCACTCCCTTTAATAGTGATGATGATAATAATAATAATAGTATTTGAGCTTTTGTATGTCACTGACGTCCATACCTTACTTGTGATAGAATGCCTTCTTCTTGGTTTATTAATTCTTCAACATCACTATCTTAAATTCCACTTTTTGTGCTAAGTCTTCTAGTCTTTCTTTTTCCTTTTTTTTAATTTCAGAATATTATGGGGGTGCAAATGTTTAGGTTACATATATTACCTTTGCACTGCCCAAGTCAGAGCTACAAGCACGCCCATCCCCCAGACAGTGCACACTACACCCATTAGGTGTGAATATACCCATCTCCTCCTCACCCTTCCCACCTGCCAGATACCAGATGAATGCTACTCCCATATGTGCACATAAGTGTTATTGAATTAGTACCAATTTGATGATGGTGAGTACATGTGGTGCTTATTTTTCCATTCTTGGGATACTTCACTTAGAAGAATGGGCTCCAGCTCTGTCTAGGATAATACAGAAGGTGTTAGTTCACAGTGTTTTTTGTGACTGAGTAGTACTCCATGGTTAAGCTCAGCCAAAAGTGGGCTCTTACAGAACTTTTGTTTTCCATTTACTACGGAATGTTTCCTATGTTGCCTTTTATAGTAACCATGTACTAACTTGGTAGACCTTGAAGAGAGAATCTGTCATAATTCTGTGGACCCCTCATAAAACTGAACATAATGTCCTAATCAAAATATTTTATAATTGAATAAGGGGATTGTGCATCAGTTAGGATAAACTAAGTTATTGTGCTTTAGCAAATAACCCCCAGTTTCAACAGCTCAGAGTAAAAGTTGGTATATTTTCAGTATGGGTTGGTGAGAGGTGGGGATGGAGTCTTGGTCAATTCTAGCCACTCTGGGACCCAGGCCAGTAGATCCTCTATCTCAGGGTGGTTTTCCATGACCACTGAAGGTGAGGAAAAGAAGTGGAAAATTGAATCCTGTAGCACTGAATTCTATTTCATCAGGAAAAGTGAGCTACATAGCCATGGCCAACTTTAAAGGGAGAGAGAAGTCCAGTCCTACCATTTGCCCAAAAGACACAAAGAACTGGGATACTGGAGAACAGCCTTAAACACATCATAAAAAAAAAAAAAAAAATTGTGGAATCTTTGAGAATTAGATAGCTTAAATATATATACTTTAACTTTGGGAAATACTGTTTGTGAGCCTATAGTTTTTATTATTAATACAAATCTTATTTCAGAATTCTTGTACGTAAAATAGAAACTGAGATTATTGTATAAGAGTAACAGTAAATAAATGTCAGGGCCTCATTAACAGCACAGAATAGGATGTGAGTCATGATTGGGAATAAATATTATGATAATGTGCTCAAATAAAATGGTAGCATGTTCCAAAGCCATCTTGCTGTTTTTTGATATTTCTATTAACATTAACTTTTCTAGAAATGCTGTTCCCAGATGTTAAGAGAGAGCAGATCATACTTTTCCTATATTTTATATATACAAATGCATCGACGTGCATATGTATAGTTTTTTCATAAACTTGAAGACCTGATTTTTGTTTTGTTTTGGTAGAAACAGTGAATCATATCCTGAGACATTCGCCCATTTTAACTGTCTCTCTCATCTCACTTTGTCTTCCCTGCATCCCTGCTGCTCTTTCATTCGTCCACCTTCCTCTCCTTGCTGATGCTTCTGTCCTGAGCACTTTGGGGGTCGGGGTGCTGCAGTCATGTTCTGCTGCACCACTTGGCATCTGCCTCACCCTTCCTCTTCCACGGGGCACTGTCTCCATGGTAACCGAGGGCTGCTCTGCAGGCAGCTCTGCCATGTGGGGCGGCTGGAGCTGGCAGAGGCAATCAAAGAGCGAGGAGGCCTTGAAGAGCCCTGGAAAAAGCTTCCAGTGTAATTGTAGAGACAGAAATGAAAAATGTGATTTATTTGAGACATCCAGGCTAGCAGTGCAACTCCCAGGAGGCCGCATCTCTTCTCCCCACCGTGCAAACGATGGTGCTTCAACGTCCACATGTTTCTTCTCCCTTTGGCTGCTTTTCTCTTTTGGTGTCTCAGGAAATATGGGGTGGGCAGGTTTGAGGCTGGGCAAGAGTGAGTCTCAGCATTAGGCGACTGCTAATATGCATGAAACCGCAAAGGCTCTTAGGAAATAATAATCTGAAAAGGTGTAGGCACCGAATTTTGAGGTCAGTGGATCTTACACTGCAAACCTCAGCTCAGGATTCTGGACATAACTTCTAGTCACTTTCACAGCTGAACAAGCGTTAGAGCGGGTACAGTTTGTTTTCTTGGGATGCTCTGAACCCTGCGTTACTTAGGTCTGACCTTGTCTCTCGGGAGCTCATCACAGAGACAAGTCAGCAAACTTTTACAAGAATAACACATATTAGTGAGAAGAGAGAGCAAAAAAGAGATAGAAGAAATTCTTTAGGGACCAGAACCAAGGCAAATGTGCAATATTTGTAATAGAGTTTTATATACATATATATATATATATATTTGTGTGTGCGTGTGTATATATATATATACACACACACACATTTTATACCACAGTTATTAATACACATTGCTGACTTTTTCAAGTATAAAATGAAAAACAATTTAGAAGAGATATAATTGCATTTTTGAGTATGTCTCTGCTTCTAAAATTTTTGTTCTTTTGTGTGTATGTGTTTAAAATTGTTAAGTTATTCTGTATTTCACTTTTAAAAAAGAAAGCATAAGAAAAAAAGAAAGCTTAATTGTTCCGATAATTGTCTTCTGCATTTCTTTTTTTCTACACAATATTTATTTAATTGATTTTGCCATATAGAAAGCCTCAGAACTTCTAGTGCTACTCTTTGGAGCTTAAATATTTTTAGATATTAGTGGATTTATATATAGTTTTATGAAATTGGATGTTTATAATTTAAATTTTTCATTTTCTTTGTATTACAGAACTTCTTGCCAAGTGAAATAAAATAATAGTCCTTTAGTCCTTCAAATTTTGATTCTCTTATATCTTTGTCTTAGAGATAAATGACAGCCCCTGATAGAATATGATGATGATGATGATGATGATGATGATGATGATGACAATGGTGATGACCATCATTATTGAAAGTGAGGACGTTTTTTTCCAAACCTTTTATTTTCTTGCTGTGGATTAGGCAGTAATATGAAATAAAAGCTTCTCAATAATAGATACCTTAAACATTGGGATCTTCTCCAAGCATATCCAAATGTTGATAAGGTAGTTGGTTTAAAAAATTATTTCCTTATCTTTCAAAAATTAAATATGACATTTCTTATATGCTTGCTTTATAATGATAATTCAAAAAGGTTTACTTTTAAAAGTTAACTTTGAGACACAATAATGAATTTTAGAAACTGGTTATAATTGAATGCCAATGAAAACTGCAAATAGCCAAACTCAAAGAATATAGCTAGTGCAATACATAGAGTGCAATTTATTGGAAAAGAAGAATAATTGATAATTCATGAGCTTAGTGTTCATCTCAAGAAATTAGGGAAATAAAGGCAATGGAGTAAAATGAAAGAAAGCATATGAAAACCTCCTATTACAAATGTGCATATTGCTGTCATTCCTAAGAACCAAGTATGATTTAGCAACTGAAATTTGTATGAATCACAGACCACTTCAGTGTTTACGACAGAGGGAATTTAATGTAGGTGATTGGTTACACAGTTGATAGAAAAGCTGAGAAGTCAAACAGAGGGACAGAGAAGTAACTCATGGACTAGCCTCAGGAAGCCATTACCCTCTTTAGCCAAGACAAGCAGGGATTCTCAGCTGGGGACTACATTGATACCCCCGGCACCCCACCAGAAGACATTTTTGATTGTTATGACTGGGTAGGGGTTGATACTGGTGTCTACACTGTAGAGGGCAGGGATGCTGCTATACATCCTGCAATGCATAGGACAGCCCCCATAACAAAGAGTTATCTGGCCCCAAAATGTCAACAGTACTACGGTTGAGAACCCATAACCTAGAAAGGTAAGAGGAGGCAGTATCACCTGAACTGTAGGCCTGGACGACCCAGAGAGAAAGGCCCGTCCGGTAGGACATAGAGCCATGGACGGGAGGGAACAGCTGTCAGAGAGGCTGTGGGAGGCAGAGTGGAAGGGAGAGTCATACTCTGGCTCCTCCTTCCTCCCACCCAGCCAGGGCCTCCCCATGGCTAAAGTCAACTAAAAGTCATCTGATGCTGATGCACAGAAAACTGCCTGCAGGGCAACCCCATGGTACAGGACAAGCCCAGGGAGAGAGAAGACTAGAACTGGGGTATGCACAGGAAGGGACCAGCCAACAGTGATTGTAATTTACCATACTAACAGAGTAAGTAGAGAAACCAATGATCATTTAAATCAATGTTTAAAAAATTATAAATTCCAATATTAGTCATAATTAGTAACTTTAGAAACTAGGAATTAAAGAAAGGGTTCTTAATCTAAATAATACTGAAATCCTAGGCTTATAGTACCAGTATAGTCACAAAAAGAAAAAGCATCTGCTAACACAGCTTCTTTAACCTCAGCTGTCACAATAAGGCAAGGATAGACATGAGAAGCAAAGACTTGAAAAGAAGAAAAAGCTAAAATTATGTGTAGATAATATGAATATTTACAGACAAATCTCAAAGGACCCTAAGGATTAACTATTAAAACTAAAAAGAGAATTCAGCGAGTTTTCTGGATTAAGTACTGTGATATTAAATATGGTTTATTTCTTTTATGTTTGATTTATGGTGATTTAAAATTACTTTTAAAATTAACATTGAGACATCATAATGAACTTTAGAAAATGTTTATAACTCAATTCCAATTAAAACGGCAAAAATGTAAAGCAAAACAGTGCTAATTTTGAATACTTGTTTCAACCCATACCGTTATTAAATGCCTGTAAATATGTGGTGTGTTTTAAAAATACGGTTTTACCCAAATCAGGCTTTTGGACTGTTTTCTCTCAGCTTCACTCTCCATGCAAAGTTAATCTTTTCTTTTGTTTAAATATTTATATATGTTTAATTATATGCATGTGTGTATGCAGTCAATTTCTTGCAAATATGATTATAATGATTTTTGTTAAATGTTTAAATGTTAAGCTTGTTGACTTTTAGGTGAAATTCTTCTCTGTGAAGTGCATTTGTGACCTAAGTCACCTTTTTGAAAGGTGATATATATGGTCTATTTTATATCTATCTAATCTATCTATCTAACATCATAATGTGACCATGGTCTGTTTATTCTCTCAAGGGATTAGGGGTTGGGAATGGATCTTGTCTTCTCCTTTACATGAGTGGCACCAGGTTGAGTAACATATAAGTGGGAGTCATTCAATAATGTTATTCACTCATGATGTAGCTGTTATGAGAACAGAGAATTCATACACTTTGTTCACACTTTCTTCTGTTTCCTCCTTATCGAGGAAGTTCCCTCTGAGACTGTGTGGAAATGAAAACAAACTTGATGGTGAACCAGCATTTGGTCTTGATGACCTTGATTGCTTTCTTGCCGGTATTCATGGGTTGGAAACTCCATGTCGTGTTGAATATTTCTGGTAAAATCTGGAGTCCATTGAAGGTCACCGTATTAGTCTGCTTGGGGTGCTGTAACAAAATGCCGTAGACAGGGTGGATTATGTTAATAAAAAACAACATTTGCTTCTCACAGTTCTGGAGGCTGGAAAGCCAAGACCAGGGTGCCAGCGGGTTTGGGGTCTTGATGAGGGCCTCTTCCTGGTTTGCAGACCGTTGCTTTCTCACCGTGTCCTCATGTGGCAGGGAGAGTGAGCTTTAGTGTTTCCTTCCTCTTCTTCTAAGGACACTAAAATCCCACCCTGAGGCCCCACCCTCATGACCTCATTTCTTCCCAAAGGCCCCACCTCCAAAATCCTATCACAATGGGAGTGAGGGCTTCAACATATGAATTTGGGGGGACAAACATTCAGTCTATTATAGTCACTAATCCCAAATGCTAAAGTGCTTTGGGCAGTGATTTTTCTTTGGGCAGGGTATGAAGATTTCGGATTGAGCTGTGTGTTCTTAGAGGAACAACCACAAAAAACAGTGCACTTATACAAATTCAATAGTGAATTAGGGGGTGAGGAAGCAAAAATTGAGATTATGGGGTAAGGGAGGTAATTTTGAAGATGAGGAACTAAATACAACAGTAGGCTAATAGCTAGTCAATACCTAGCATTTGAAACTCAGAAGAGCACAGGTTTCTATCAGAATGATTTAACAATGTAGAAACTTTTGTTCCTAAAAGGGTAAAGGCTTTGTTACTTCATAGCAAAATTATTTTTAAGTTAACCACGTAAGTGAAAGGATATAGTTATGAATACTATGTGATGCTAAAATTCTTTTGTTTACTACTTGTGCAAACTGATCTGGAATTAGATGATTTATATTTTTTTCAAAATAGTTTTAAAGAATTAATGTAATCACTGGTACATATTCATTCTTTTATATCTAACTCAAAATGTGTGTGGGTTATATTTTCCTTTGAAAATTAATGATGAGATTTACCTTGACTTCATATGGGCTATCCAGGTGAGGGATTGTGATGCTAATTCCGAGTTAAATGTGACAACAGTTCCCTCATATCCACGGCTTCACTTTCCAGGGTTTTAATTATCCACGGTCATTTTCAGTCTGAAAATATTGAATGGAAAATTCCAGAAATAAACAATTTATAAATTTTAAATTGTGCACTACTCTGAATGGTGTGATAAAATCTCAGTCTGCCCCACAATGTGAGTCATCCCTTTGTCCGGCATCTTCACGCTGTCTATGCTATCTGCCCGCTAGTCACTTGGTAGCCCTCTGGTTGTCAGATCAACTTTCATGATACTGCAGTGCTTGTGTTCAAGTAACCCTTATTTTACTTCATAATGGCTCCAAAGCACAAGAGTAGTGATGCTATCATATTGTTATAATTATTCTATTTTATTATTGATGTTGTTACTCTCTTACTGTGCCTAATTTATAAATTAAACTTGATTGTAGGTATTTATGTATGTATAGGACAAAACATAGTATATATAGGATTGAATGCTATCCAGTTTCAGGCATCTACTGGAAGTCCTGGAACATATTCTCTGAGGATGAGGATTACTGTGTTATATTTTAGTGTCTGAACGATATTTGATATTGCAACTGTGTTTTTGTGGTATACGGTGGTTATGAAGAATTTCTCACAAAGAGATAATAAGACGAGAGAATTTTATCATAAAAAGTTGCTGTTTTAACTTAAAAATAGGTTAGGATTTCAATGTATGGTTAATGAGTTCCAAAGTTTCCATTTATTTTTCTTTTCCTTCAAAGCAAGTCTGTAAAAGTGCTCAAGTTTCCATTCACCACTGAGTCGTAGGGCCTGAACGTCTAGGTTGGGAGGATGCTTTACTTCCACATCCTGGCCATACCCCTGCAGGTAGTATAGTAGATTGCCCTTTCTGAGCTCCCTCCCTATTGCCTTTACTTTTCCTTGCCACCAATAGGGGATGTGTCACCCGCTGGTCCTTCTATTGGGTAGAACGAGTGTGTTGAAGGTCAGTGTTCTCTGCAAGGCTGCTGGCAAGCTGCACATGTTCTTCCTGTCACCTCCTCCTTGGGCAAGTGTCACAGGGGTTGCCTCCATTCCAGCCCTTTTCCCACCTGGGAAGCCTTCATTCAGAAAGTGAAGTTGCAGGGCGGCTGTTTTGGCTTCCAGCCCAAGGTGATAATTCACCCCTACCAGGATTAAAGTGGATGCTATATTTTTAATTCCATCTGATATTTCTTAATTGGTTCAGAATGGAGAGGTGACTTATACACAACATGTTTATATTGATTTTAACGTTATGATAAAGTGGTAAACTCAGACAGTCAATAAAATCTCTTTGTGACCCAATTCACCTTGATAGATAAATCTATAGGGGCTAGTAAAAAGGAACTTCAGCCCTCCCAGGAGGCATCTTTGAACATGCACTAACTTGTCTTGGGAGAAGATGCACTATACTTTAACCTTCTGCATGCTGCCTTGATTTGGAAAAGATGGTCCTGTTTTGCGGTAACAGTTTTCATCTTTCAGTATCAGTTTAGGTAATTTCAAGTAGTATTGTGACAGTGATTAACTTTTAAAACTTGTGGATAAATATGCTCTGCCTTAAACACTGTAAACATCTTAGAATTACCTTTTATGTTTTTTGTTATTGCATAGGTGTTTTGGACAGATACACAAGACACTGTTGATTAATTATGTAGGAATGAATAGGTTTTCTGAAGGAAATATCCAGAAATTATCAAATCAAATCGTTCCTCATCTTTACCCCCCCACTAAAAGTGTTTAATCTTTTTTCCTTCCCAATAATAGAATAGGAAATTTGCCAGTGAAAGTTATTACTGCCATAAAATTGTGTCTCGTCCTTATCCAATCTGAAGTCTCACAGTGACTTGTAAAGAGTTGTTTCATTTTTAAATTACCAAAATATTAACAGCATCACAAGGAGGAACCAAATATTCAATGAAGATCATTTAGAGACAAAAGTAAAGCCTCTAGATGGTGCCAGAAAGTCTTTCTTTGGTACAGTGATGATAACTTGGTAAACTGTCAGTTAAATTTCTAAAGATTTCACCATCTTTTATTTTTTTAAATATAGCTTGCTATGAATCATATAGTTTTGAAAGAAATGAATGATCAATGGAAAGGAGGGAATCCATGAAATAGATCTTCAAACCAAATGACTAATTTAGTCTGGTCTTACTACTGTATTTTTTATTTTTTTAATTTCAGCATATTACGGGGGTACACATGTTTAGGTTACATATATTGGCTTTGCCCCACCTTAGTCAGAGCTTCAAGTGTGTTCATCTCCCAGATGGTACACACCGCACCCATTAGGTGTGAATATACCCATCCCCTCCTCCCCCTCCCACCTGCCTGACACCCGATGAATGTTACTAGTATATGTGCACTTGCGTGTTGATCAGTTAATACCAATTTGATGGTGAGTACATGTGGTGCTTGTTTTTCCAGTCTGGGGATACTTCACTTAGTAGAATGGGCTCCAGCTCTATCCAGAATAATACAAGAGGTGCTAGATCACCATTGTTTTTTGTGGCTGATTAGAACTCCATGATATACATATACTACATTTTATGAATCCACTCATGTATTGATGGGCACTTGGGTTGTTTTCACATCTTTGCAGTTGTGAATTGTGCTGCCATAAACATTCTAGTGCAGATGTCTTTTTTATAGAATGTATTTTTTTCCTTTGGATAGATGCCCAGTAATGGGATTGCTGGATCAAATGTTAGTTCTACTTGTAGTTCTTTGAGGTATCTCCATATTACTTTCCACAGAGGTTGTACCAGTTTGCAGCCCCATCAGCAGTGTATGAATGTTCCTATCTCTCCAGATCCACACCAACATTTACTGTTTTGAGATTTTTTAATAAAAGCCATTCTCACTGGAGATAAGTGATATCTCATTATGGTTTTGATTTGCATTTCCCTGATGATTAGAGATGTTGAGCATTTTTTCATGTTTTTTGGCCATTAGTCTGTCTACTTTTGAGGAGTTTCTGTTCATGTACTTTGCCCACTTTTTAATGGAGTTGTTTGATTTTTTCTTGCTGTTTTTTCTGAATTCTATATAGATTCTAGTTATCATCCCTCTATTGGATGTATAGCATGCAAATATGGTCTTATTACTTTATAGCATCACATCTACTCAACTTGTGGGTTTGAGAATAAGGACTATTATTTGTCCATAAACCTTAGAAACATTTGATTGACATTGACAAATCTTAGTTAATTATTTCAAATTATTGTGGGCTTATCTCTACTTGTATATTACATGCATTATTGATAATTTTGATAAAAAGTAAATAACATTTTTAATGGTAAAATATTCCTTCCCCAATTTTCGAAAATCTTTTTTTTCTTCTAACCAAGAAAACTTTGAATGCAGTACTGTGGGTCCAGCTCCTGACTAGCCAACATTTCCATTTTAATACTGGCCCATAGGAACTTGGGCATCACACTGAGCTTTTCTGGATCTCAGATTCCTTCTCTGTGAAATAATGGGGTTGGCTGTCTCTAACATTATGGCTATTTATAGTCATGATTTTATAAATACATATGTAATGTTTCTTATGTGCCATCTATTATTCTGAATCCTTATAAATATTAACTCCCTGAATCCTCTAATAATCCTATGAGACAGGTACTATTCTTATCTCTGTCTTACAGATGAGGAAACTGAGGCACAGAGAAGTTAAAGAACTTGTCTGCCTGTATGTGACATCTTCTACAGACCAAGCCATGAAAACACAAGAGATGGCTTAGAGGGAAGCCGTCTGATTCAGTTTGGGTTACTATAACAAATCACCATAGACTGGGTGGTTTCCAGATAGCAGAAATTGATCTCTCACAGTTCTGAAGGCTGGAAGTCTGAGAATGGGCTGCCATCAGCTGACTTCTGGTTATATTCTCAAAGGGTGAAGAGAGCTTGCTAACTCTCTGGCATCTTCTTATAAGGGTACTAATCCCATTCATGAAAGCTCCACCCTCATACCCTTGTCTAAACCCAATTACCTGCCAAGGACTCCGTCTCCAGATACCATTACATTAGGAATTAGTGTTTCAGCAAATGAATGGGAGAGGCACAAACTTTCATTCTATCACAGAAACCTTATTCCTGAGTCTCCATCAAAGGTTAATTTTCTACAAACTGATGTTACAAATTCATATTTTGATCAGCAGGTAGTAAATTTGGCCATAGTTTCTGACTGGTTGAGTTTGTGGAAGTTTCCCTCCAGGAGTTAACTTCCATTTTCCTGGCTGAATGGAGTGAGCAGAGGGGAGCAACAGGCAGGGCAACACTGTCCTCTGCTCTTCGGGAGATGTGGAGTGGACAGGTTCTTTCTTTGCCCAGCAGGAGCCGACCTGGCACCTGATGCATTTTTAGCACTTTCTTTTTATAGAGAATCGAGCCAAAGGACCCTCTGTTTATCATCAAGTTTATTTAAGTCAAGGAATTTTTGCAAAAGCATGTATTCTTCATAAGCAGATCTAGGGGTTTCCAGTATTTCTGACTGCACAGCTCAGTCACGAGTGTCCCTGTCATTCCATTTTAACAGATTGGCCATGGAGAAGGCTCAGCTTTCACGTAGCTCCAGGTTTCTCCACCCGGGCACTGTTGGCATTATGGGCTGTTTAACTGTTGGTGGGGGGAGGGCCGTCCTTTGCTTTGTAGGCTGATTGGCAGCATCCGTAGCCTCTAACTACTAGGTGCCTGCAGAACTCCACCCCCAGGTCTTACAATCAATAATGTCTCCTGGGGGGACAAAATCACCTATGGATGAGAACCTCACATGTAGGTTAGCAGAGGCTTTAAATGGCCCCAGCCCCTTGAGCAGTCCTGTATGTACTGTCCCTTTTGGTCCTCTGTGTCTGGCTGTTCTGCTGGGGGTAGTGAACCAAAACGTGACCTCTTTTCCATTTCAAGTCATTCTGCCTGTATTTTCCAAGTGGTTTTCATGCTCCATCAGGGCCTCCCTAACGTTCTCAAGGAGCAGGCAGTTTGACATTTTCATCCTAACACCCATTAGCTGCTGTGTCAAGGGAATTAGAATATTTCCTGCTTCATTAT
Source organism: Lemur catta (assembly GCF_020740605.2). NCBI lineage: Eukaryota > Metazoa > Chordata > Mammalia > Primates > Lemuridae > Lemur > Lemur catta. Next base: position 7,773,456 of record NC_059139.1, on the reverse strand, counting down.
TTTTTTCTTACTTTGTTTCTAATACTTCATTCTGGCACTGGAAACGGAAATGCACTTGTATTTGGCCTAAATTGATTTGTCTCCTCACTTTCTGGTGCACCTCTTGGGAAAAATGCTTTTGAAAAATACATACTTTTTAATTGCAGTAAAATATACATAACATAGAATTGGTTTACGGTGATAAATTTTAAGTGTACAATTCAGTGGCATTTCATACATTCACAGTGTTGTACAACCATCATCACTATTCATTTCCAGAACTTTTTCATTATTCCAAATAGCAGCTCTGTAGCCATTAAACAATAACTCCCTATTTGCTTCTCCCCCCACCCCCTAGAAAACATCATCTACTTTTTCTCTCTATGAATTTTGCTATTCTGGGTACTCCATATAGGTGGAATCACGTACCATTTGTCCTCTTGTGTCTGGCTTATTTTGCTTAGCATAATACTTTCAAGGTTTATTCATGGTATCAGAATTTGGTCCATTTTCGTGTCTGAATAATATTCCATTGTATGAATATACCACATTTTGTTTATCCATTCACCCATCGGTGGACATATGACTTGCTTTCATCTCTTGGCTATTGTTAATAATGCCTCTGTGAACATTGGTATACAAGTATCTGCTTGAGTCCCCATTTTCAGTTCTTTGAGGTATTTACCTAGGAGTGGGATTGCTGCATCATATGGAAATTCCGTGTTTAACTTTTTGAAAAACCACCAGACCATTTTCCATCTCACCTGTACCATTTTACATTCTCACCAGCAATACTTGAAAGTTATTGTTTCTCCACATTCTCATCAACACTTATTACTGTTTTTTTTATTATAGCCATCCTAATGGGCATGAAGTAGGTTATCACTGTGGTTTTAATTTGCATTTCCCTAATGACTAATGATGTTGAGCATTTTTTTCATTTGTGTTTTGGCCATTTGTTCATCTTTGAGTATATTTTCTGCTGCTTAAAATGGAATACCTGAAATTGGATAATTTATAAAAGAATAGGAATGTATTTCATGAAATTATGGAGGCTAAATCCAAAGTTGAGGGGCTACATCTGGTGGGGGAGCCTTCTTGCTGGTGGGGACTCTGCCCAGTGCTGAGCAGGGGAGGGCATCCGATGGTAAGGAACTGAGTGTGCTCGCTCAGGTCTGTCTTCTTCTTCTTATAAAGCCACCAGTCCTACTTCCATGATAACCCATTAACGTGTTAATCCAGGAATGGATTAATCCATTTGTGAGGGCAGAGCCCTCATGACTCCATGACCTCTTAAATGCACCACCTCTCTATAGTGCTTCATTGGGGATTAAAATTTCACTAGGCGTTTTGGAGAGGACACACATTCAAACCATAGCAATCTTCTTTGGAGTAATATCTATTCAAGTCCTTTGCTCATTTTGAATTTTCTTTTTATTATTGTTGTAGAGTTGGATACTTTTAAAGAACAGATGAATTCCATGATCTTGGTTCTGAATATCCAATCAGTCAGTTAACATCAAAGACCATGAGTTTGAGTCATTGAATATAAGTGAGTTTCATTCCTCATTTGAAGGTACAGTGATGCTCAAACTGGTAGCTTTATAATGTCATTGACATTTCCTGCATCAGACTGCCCTGAGGTGAAAATTTACCCTAAAATCAGACCTCCCTGGAACACCTGAAGACTGTCCTGACAGAGCAGGGCAGCAGTCCAGCCCCAGGTCTGCTTTGTGGCCAGCGTGGTGGAAAGCACCATGGCAGGGATGGTGGCTGCATCTGAGGCTGGGGACACCTGCTGCATGTGCTTCCCTGCTTGCCCTGGCTATGCCTGCAGGTGCAGGGACCTGTCTGGGATCACGTGTGATCGTGAACAGCAGCATTAGCGCTCTGCCCTGGGACTCTGCTAATGCTGCCTCTGCTTCTTCATCATGGTTTTTCTTGGTTAAGGAAAGGTGGCACTGAGGCCTAGGGTGTAGGGGACCAATTCCGTGGTGGCTGGAAGAACAATCTGATCATGAAACAGGGAAGATCATGAAACATGTAAGCATTTTTGATGCCCAGCACTCTTAGATTCTATTTGTTTTTGGAATATTCTTATAGTGTACAAATAGTACATTATTTTTATTAAGTCACAGTGTAATTTGGCATTTTACTAGGTATATTGATTGCTGTGATCCATCAAAGTTCTTGGCTTAGGAACAAGTTTTGCCACTGATTTGCTGTGTGATTTGGGATCCACGTCTCTGACTAGTTGAGACCTTCACAGGCCTTGTGGAGCATATGTACTATTGAATGAATGAATGAATGAATGAATGCTGAGTCTACTTATCTGTAAATGGCATAAGTGATTGCTCTTTTGCATTACTTTTAGCTCTAATACACAATAATTTTTAAAGTGATACTGGCTCATCTCTGGAACAGTAGCCACTGAGTTGTCTGCCAGCATGACTGAACATCCTGTTAGTGAAACAGAACTGCCATCTTCACGTGGAAGAGAGAGAGGAAATCTTAAACAGCACTTTAAAGTTCTGATTATGATAGTCTGAGTTCTTCCTCATTGCCTGTAATGTTTTCTGAGATTTTTTATTTTCTTCCCCCCCAAAAAATACCCCAAACAGCAATTATTTCTTGTCTCAAATAATTATTGGACTTTTTTCCTGAAATCAGTCCAAAGTCTGAGCAAAGGGCAATTTTCCTGTCTAGAAGTAACATGATATAAAATTAGCACCACAGCCTCTAGCAAGTGCATGTTTCTCTGGAATAACTCAATGTGTTGAGACTGTCCCTGGCTTCACAGTATTTTTCATCAGCCAACCAGCTGGATCTTCTAGGCAGGGTCATTATGCTTTGGCAGTCCAGAGAGTATTAAAATGCGACCTTGGATCAGAATCATGTGGTATTACATACCAAATTGTGATATTGAAACGAGGCTGGGAAGAGAAAATATAATACCGTGTCGTGCATTTGTCACCATGATAGATACGCTTGCAGATATCTAGAAAAATTGTTACAGCTTATCTCCTGCTCATGATAAGGTGTCAGGGAGGCAGTGACTTGGAGTGAGTTCATGAAGACTGGAATCATGTATTGATCGGGACCACACAGAACAGCACGCAGTTATTGATCATTCTAAGAATTCTAAGAGAAACCTAAATGACACGTGATTTCTCTTTCTCCCTGTGCATTTTGCATGAGCACTAGTGTAGTTTGTTAATAGACCAACACAGGGAAGACAAACATCGTGGCAGATGCTTTCCTGTTTGTTTATAGGGAAAATGCAGTAGAAAATCTATGATAAACTTTTATTTAATGCTGAGGATGTGCCAGGCACTGTGCTGGACATTTTGTGTATAAAATCTCCTTAAATTTTCCCAGTGGGTCTCTGAAATGGATTTCTTTTTACATTTCGGGTACCACAAATGTCAGCTAGGACCTCCTGATTTTCATAGATGTTTAACCTTGACCCATACCACCTTTATGTGGCCATTGAAATTTTAGCACCCTGCGTCGTACAGTTTCTGCTAATTCCTGATAGTTCACTTGCTCAGAGTTCCCTTTTGCCGGGCCTGGTGTCCTCATCTGCTGGATTGGTTATACCCGACCGTATTAGTTTTCTGTTGCTGCTGTAACAAATCACGATACATTCGGTGGCTTAAAACATCACAAATTTATTTTCTTGAAGTTCTTTATGTTTGAAGTTCAATATGGGTCTCACTTGGCTAAACTCAAGGTGTGTCAGCAGGGCTGTGTTCCTTTCTGGAGGCTCCAAGGGAGAATCTGTTTCCGGCCTCTTCTGTTTTCTAAAGGCTGCCTGTGTTCTTTGGCCCCTTCCTCTGTCTTCAGAGACAGCCACAGCATTCATCACATTCATCTGACCTGCTCTTCTGCCTCCTTTTTGTCTAATTCTCAGGACCCTTGTGATTATATTGAGCCCACCTAAATAATATCCAGGATAATCTCCCAATTTTAAGTTCAATTTATTAGTAATACTAGTTCTACCTGCAGCCTTGTTCCCTTTTGTGCGTAACATAACATATTTGCAGGTTCCAGGGATTAGGGTGTAGACATCCTTAGGTGGTATCATTCTGCTTCTCATACTAATTCAACCTGGAAGTGAAGATCTAACTCCTTATCTGATTTCAATTAATAAAGCCATTTACCTCAACTATATCAAAAGTTTACTTAGTTTATTGAAACCTGGAGAGGTTGATGATAATTCCTTCTCACTCACTCTGTCTTTTCCCTTTCTTTCTGGAGTTATGGATAAATTCCCCACTTTTCTCAAACCAGATAGTTTTTCCCATCTCAGGCCCTTTGAAATCTCTTCCTCTCAGTAACATGGGCTACCAAAGAACAAAAGAAAACAAAAAAAGGAAATTCAGAACACTATAGTATTTGTCCTAAAAGGAACTTTTGTGAATATGCTTTTTTCCATCTCATCTTAGCCCATTTTACAGATTAAAAACAGCAACAAGAACAACTGAGACTAGACAAGTTAATGATTTACCATAAAACAGTGGTTCTCAACTGGGGAAGATTTTGCCACCTGAGGGACACTGGGCACTGACAGGAGGCGTTTTGCATATCACAGATGGCAGAGGCGGAGTGCCAGTGCTGCTGGCACCAGGTCTGTAAAGTCCAGGGATTCTGCTAGCATCTTATGACACACAGGAGAACCCCCCACAACAGTTATCAGATCTGTAATGTTCAAGTCACCTGGTTGCTAAAGCTTGCCCTGGACTATGCAGCTGAATGCTGAATCCAGGACAGTCCGTCTGAATGCTAATCCCGGGTCTTCCAGACAGCCACACAGGAGCTGGGACCAGTTATCTTTCCAGAGAGAAAGATGACACTTTTGGGTAAAATTTCAACTTTTCTTGGTTATAAGATTATATTCATTTTGCATGAATCATGTTCAGAGGATTTGTAAATATTCTAAATGTAATGTTTTGCCTATGCTTGTTGTGGCTTCCACATTTCTTGGCAATATAATGATGCTTTCTACGAAATAACTTCAATGGAAATTTTGAAGAAGAGCAGCATCATTTAGACAAATGTCTAAATTCTGTGTTTAAAATTAAATGACTATTTCTATCTGTGAACTATACCTTTTCTTCAGGAATTGAATGTCAATAAAGGTCCGTCCTTGCTAGTGGTATCCCTTGGGTTAGCTCTTGGAACCATACCTTTCATTTGGGGAGGAGGAGTGTCTTTCTGTGATTGATGAAGACAAATCAAGAGATAATTAGGAAGTGGAAATGCTGACCTGAGCAATGCAATGAAATAATAATGTGCATGATCCAGTTCATGATCACCATCAATTCATGATCTAGTGATGGTGAGCCAGCAGAATAGGCCCCAACTATTGAAAGAATGGAGAGTTCTTTTAATTGGACCCTAAATACAACTTTACAGAAGTGGATCTCAGTCCTAGGTGTCCTTCTGCTGATTTCAAGCACCTGTTATTCCTACTTCACAGAGAATGTTGAAGAGAATTCTAGAATTTGGGAATGTAAAGCCATCTTTTTGTCTCACACAACCTTAAATCAGACTATCCTTCATTGTGTATTAACGCCTATTTAACATGTTGCTTCAAGTATGTGATTATATTATTCTCCAATTTAGTTTGGTCAGAAGTGGTGGTTTGATAAAAGAGACGAAATGTGGATGGTGATTATAATTTTATGTTGATTATGTGCGTGTAGCACACTGATATTCACCTAGCAATTGTTAAATTGGGCTTCCAGTGTTCAGATTTGATTATTTTCATAAAAATCAGCATTAAAAAGGAAGAACTTCCTTCACTTCCTGATTTGCCATGTAACACGTATGCAAGCACCTATTATCACAATAATTGAATTTACTGCTGGAAGTTATTAATAATTTTATTGTCCTGGTAGCATCTGTCCATGTAATGCTTACACCAATCAAAAATAATTGGTTCCTGAGCTAGGAAGCTATTGTGTTTGGGGTCCTGGTGTGATATATCTGGCCCCATAATTTGATTTATTCCCATTGAGTAAAATCCTTTGAGACCTACAGCCCTCAGTTCTGAAAGAGAATATTTTCGAGATATATCGTTTATGCTAAGAGACAGCAATTGTTTGGCAATCAACAGTTTTATTATTGAACATCCATTTGCATAACAATGTGCTGGGTACCATGGAGAATGCAGATGAATATCTATGTAGGATTTATTTTCTTAAAGAGATAGCTCTCAACTTTATTAGGAAGACACAGTTTCAACACATGAAAATTTTCATACCCATTCAAGGTGTTAAATGAAAGATGAAAAAATAGATATGATCAGGTTGCATTGCTAAACTAGGGAGGGCTAGGCATACAGAGCTTCCACATATAATTCTGAGCTGTATAAATTGAGTTTTGAAGTCTAACTAGTCCTTACATTTTATTTTAGCCCTAATTTTTCTATTGAGTGGGATACAGAAGACTTTTTATCTTGTGTCTTCAAGTGATATTCACTCTATCACGTTCAGTTTAATATAACTCTTGTTTGTATCACCTTGTATGTATTCAAAATGGATTGACAATAAATATAAAGCAGTTTGAGAACTATCAAGAGGCCAAAAATGGAAGAGTTGGCCAGTGTGTCAAAGGAAATACATTGGACTTTAGCCAGTCAACAGTGTTCAATAATAATAAAAAATGAAGGCTGCTTTTCAGGGAAGAGCTGGAGTGTGAGACAGCAGGTGAAGTGGCAGAAGTTCATTATTTTTTCAGTAACTCTTCGAAATGTCAACTTTTTAGGATGGTAGGATAAAGCACTAAAATGTCTATTTTAGTACTAATGATAATAAATGCATCATTTTTTTTCAGTTTCCTAATGCTGTACTATACAAATGAACTTTTAGGGTGAGCTCGTTGAATAGATGGAATATAAGTTTGTTTCAAAACTGTGGTGGCTTCTTAGCGATTACTTGAACAGATTCCAGGATTTGAAAGGGAATCCTCCTAAAGTTGGACCAACTGTCCTGAAAATACGGTATTAAACATGAATTACTATAGCCAATGCCTTCATATTTTAAATGGGAAATCACCCTTCATAGTATTAAATTGGTTAAAATGAGGTAATCTTCAAGAAAACTTTTGCAACAATTGGTCTATATTTATATGATATAAATGTGGAAATTTGGTTAAATTAGCAGTTGAAAGAAGTCTTGATTTTTATTTCCATTTAACTCCATTTCACCCAATTTGAGTCTAGAGAATTTTGGGAGGCGATAAGTGTTATGGAAAAACATGGAGCAAGCTTAGAGGGATCAGGAACAAGAAGATACAGGGGCACCGTTTGAACTTCTAAATAGAGCGGTCAGGGTGGGTTACAATGAGAAGATGTTGTTTGTGCTGATGTTTTAAGAAGGTGGAGATAGTAGGCTTTTGTATAACTGGGTGAAGAAGAAGGAAACAGTAGATTAGGTCCCTAAGGTACGAGGATGCTGAATATACTCGGGAAATGCCAAGGAGGCCAATTATGACTGGAGCACAGGAGGAGGGACAAATAATAGGAAATAAAGCCATGACTTTAGAGTGGCAATGGGACAACAAATCAAGTGGACTTCGTAGGCCACTGAGAAGGCTCTTTTGCTTTCACTGTGCAGAGTTATGAGAAGTGACATGATCCAGCTCACGTTTTAAAAGGATTTTTCTGTTATCCTGCCCAGTTGTGTAGGAGTGATGATGAAAGTTGAGTTAGGAGGCTCTTGCAGGGATCTGAACAAGAGATGATTTAAGTTTGGATTGTGGTCTTCAGAATGGAGATGGTAAGAGAAGTGATCATCTTCTGGATATGTTCTGAAGGTCAGAGGATTTGCTGGCAAATTGGACATCTGTAAGAAATAGAGGGATAAAAGATAACTCCAAGTTTTTGGCGTAGCAACTTGGCAGGATAGAGTTGCTGTCCACTGAGAAGAGAAAGCGTGAAGTCTGTGGGGGAAGGAAGTTCAGTAGATCACTTTTTTTATGTGGTTATGCCGTAGGTCTGTTGTGTTGTGTTATGGTACATTATGTTGCAGGAGTTTGTCAGACATCTGAGAGGAGGGGTCCAGTAGGCAGTAGATTACACACGTCTGAGGTTGAGCAGAGAGGGCTGGCTGTGACTCTAAAACATGAGAGCATATAGTTGGTGATAATATTATATAGATATGTTTTGAAAAGTGGACAATCTATGTGAGAATGTATATTGGGGATGTCATTGTTTCCTGCTCAGTCATTGTCTGTGGTTTAAAACTTAGAGTGCCGTAACAGGAAGAGCATTCCAGTACCTTCCAGAACACCATCACTGAAGAATACTATTTAGATTATGATTTGCAATAGAAAGATTTTTGAAAACATTACTTTTATTTACCCGTTAACTTCAACAACAAAATAAATTATGTTTTTTGAGAGAAAAATTCTACTGAAGTGGTAATGTGTAGATGACAATTTAGATGCTGTGCGATGCTCTCTACTCATTATGTTTATGGGGTTGTAATGTTTTACTCAAGACTCTGGAGTAATGGAGATTTGCCAGCTTTCCCCAGGAACCATTGTGTTTAAATGCCACATCACAGTAGCTAAGGTCATTGCTTGAATAAAAGTAAATTAAAAGTTCTAATTGGTATCTAAATTACCTGGTTTAGCTTCTTTATAAATGTGTTGTAAGGTAAATTATAGTACGTGTATAAAAACAAACAGCTTCTGGCTTCCTTAGAATGTAATTGTTAAAAGCAGTAAAAGCATGTGTATGTTTTTAATTTTTTCTTATTTTGTAATGGAACACTTCTTATGTGTATTATAGAATTTTGGCTATAATTACCAGAAATCCAATTAAGATACTAAAACAGTAAAATTTACAGATGAGCTTAACAGTACTTAGCTATAATAGAGAATTGGTTATAAACCTCTGTGTTAAACATTAGGGATCATGTATCTTTTGAAATGTTACAAAATATAATATTATTAAAAGAATAGAATTCACAACTGAGCTCTAAAATTTACTGAGAAGGGAGTTGTATGGCAAATGTGATTGCAGAATTGTCCAGTATTTAAAACATTAGTACATCTGCAAAAAGCAGTTGCATATAGGAAAGTATGAGTGCTATTTTGCTTACAAGATATGATGCTTCTCAACAGAAGCATTGAATATGAGATTAAAATATTTTTATGGCCAGTGAGTCTTGGTTATAAAACATCCTTATTTAAAAAATTCTTTGCATATTATTATAAATATACTGTGTATATATTCATATTGTATGACAATTCAGAAACATCATAATAGTATATAATGCCTAAAGTCACTTGCTTGTTAATTTTAGTGTAAGTGAGCAAATTTAATAAAGTAAGAACACTTAAGAAAATAAGTTTTAGAACAACAATTGTTTGCAAGGAGTAGCAATTTTTTCATTCTTGGTATGTCTGCAGTTTCTGTTTTCATGGGAAATTGAATTGGAAGTGCTGAAATACTGATAGAATCACTCTTCCTCTGGCATTTACTGGCAGAATAGAAACCTAGGACTTAACAAAGAAGAGTCCAGCTTTTGAATGAATTTGTACTTCACATTTACTGTCCAATAAGATCATTGAGTTTTAACATATTTTAATTGTTGCATAATCTAATTGAACCTTAAATATTATAGAGATTTAATCTGATTGGGATTCATGTGATGAACTAACATGTGGTTGGCAGTTATATAAAAATATAGCACCAATTCAAACTAGTTTTTTTCTTCCTTAATATGACAGTTCCTTAAATAAATGGCAAATAAAAGGCTGGGGGGAAATCTGCAAGTCTATTTCTGGTAGTATCTATTAATAAGTTGTGCTTATGCTGTGGTGAGTGTAGGTATTAAGGACAGAATGCTGAATACAAATTAGATATAGTAACTACCCTTGTGGTGCTGGTTTATGAGGAGGCAGATTTCACCACATTAATGAATGAATATTTGCTACTGAGAGAGAGGTGGAGTGAGAAGAAAGCAGGATCTGAGGGAGAGAGTATTGGGACAAAGTCTAATGTTGCCTAAGGTGTGTGTAAGTGGATCTAATGGATGGACAACGCTTAACGGTACGAGTGGGAAACCCTTCTGGGGAAAGCATGTGCAAAGACTCTGTAAAAAGAAAAGTCTTGGAACCTTCCCTGAACTGAAAGCAGGCCAGGAGGCAGCAGGAAGGTGACCAATAGAGGCCCTCCAGGTCTGTGTGGAAATGCAGGGTGGGGGACCCGATCGTGCATGACCTTGTTTTCTTCTAGGAACTGGATATTTATTCTTTCTACAATAATTTCATGATCATTGGGTCTGGTGATTGATGGAAAGATGTTTTGATTGCTACTGTCATCATTGTTGTTTAGTATGTTTTGTTTTGTTTTGTTTTTTTAGGACTGTTAGTATAAGAAGGTTTGCATGTGGAACTTGACTCCTGTGGAGATAGTGTGAATTATGATACAAGGCACCATGTGTTAAGTGTAATACATAATGGCACAGAAATGAACTGCTTCAGTTGTTTATAGGAAAGATATATGTCAGCGTTAAGGGAAAGCAAAGACTCCTATAGGAATGGAGCTTGGGCTGTGTCTTACCAAACATTCTTGAAGGAGATGCTGCTGCAGCGGTTCAGAGTATGGGTTTAGGGTCAGGCTGGATTCTAACAATTAGCCTTGTGACCTGACCATCATAGGACCTACCTCATTGGGTTTTTCAAATTCATGAAATAATACATGTAAAACATTTAACCCATGAACAGCATATATAAGTTTGTTGAAATATTAGCTATTCTTCTTCTTCTTGTTGCTTCTACTGTTTTTATTGTTATTTGATTAAGTTGATAACAAGAAGGGTGTGTAGGCACAGGTTAATTAATTCTTTAGAGCTAAGAATATGCATCCATGATAAATTAATCATTAAGTTGTCTTCAGGGTTCCTGTGAAGCAATATTAGTAGGTAAGAGGAGAAAGACTAGGACACATTTTGGTATTTTATTGCTTATACTGCAGACAGCAATGTTGGATTCACCCACTTAACAAACACTTCAAGTTCTGCCTGTTTTCCATCGTACCACCTGCTTATCACATTCCTACCAACCCAGTATTTCCCTGTAAAATTCTTGGAATTTCTTTGTGTGCAGGTATATGGACATGATTTATAAGGAGGTATTAAAACCAACCATGCCACCTACTTCAGTGGTTAACTAGATAGAGTCTAGGGTTGTAGAAAATGTTGGAATGGTTCTAGGAATACATTGGTAACAAGAAACATCAAATTAAAACTGAAGGGAAAAAGAATGAAAAACAAGCAGGAGCAATCCCAGTATAGTTACTTCAAAAAATAGTACATAGCCTGGGTTGAAGCCACATCATCTGTAATTTCATTCTAGCACAGTCATTTTGGGGGAGTAACTCCAACCAGCAAACATATGCCATAAGGAGTCCCATACTTGCTGCAGGCCCCTAAGCAACTATTCCTAAGGAACCCACAGTTTGCATGTTTCCTATCTGGAAAGTTCTCTTTTCCACTTCATTGCTGTTCTGATCAGGAACAGACCCTGTCAGCTTCTTGTGGATCCTGGTTGGAAGGTTTGTGTTGAAATTGTAGTATATTACGTTGTGTCTTCTTCCTTTTCCTCTATGCCTGTGCACTATCCCAGAACACACTCTACTGCAGACAGGCCTGATTTCCCTAACATAGAGATGTTATTTCTCCTTTAATAGCATAGGTAGTTCCTGATCAAATATGCACATTTGTAGCTCAGCTCAAATTTATTAAATATGACACTAAGTAGGTTAATCTATACTTAATGTATATTAGCTTTTCTGCTTATTGACCTCAAAGATCATAGACACACTTACAAGTCAAGAGCTTTATGTTATTCTGGATGCAGATGACAAGATTTGCATGTCTTATTAGAGTACAAGTATAAAATCATTGGCAAAGGTGAGTCAGATCATATTAACCTTTTGCTCACAAGCCTCCCCGGCTTCCGTGCACACTGGGAAGAGCACGTTAGCATGACCTGCACACACAGCGGCATCGACTGCTGTGCCCAGCCACGTTGCCATTTTTGTTTCTTGCACAAACCAGGATTATTCCTGCCTCAGTGCCTTTGCATCTCCCACACATTCCCCCTCCAAAGTCTTTGACAGAACTACATTATCAGTACAGCTGATCATTCTTGTCATCACAGGATTCATTCAAGGATTTCCTCCACAGGGAGGCCCATTTTTATATCTCTTTTCTTTCACAAGATTCAAATTAATCACATGAGAGTAGGGAAATTGAAATATGAAAACCAATGTTTTGTATTAATAGTATTTAGAATGAACTTTAGAATTTAGGAATCTAATCATAGTGTCAGTAGTATAAAAATAGTTTTTAAGTATAGCTGTCTAATGTGGATATGAAATTTTAAAAATGCATATTCTCAAATCAATTAATTGGACATTGATATGTCTTTATGCCCTCATCTCAACAATGTAAGTGGGTTGTTTGGGAATTTGATAAATCTGAGGCTAAACCATCTTACTTAACATTAAAGGGATTTCCATAATCATGTTTCCATATCAGTTTGACACTCTAAACTGCTGTAACTTTAGTTTTACTTCTTGCGTAAAGCTCAAATTTATTCCAGTCCAAGTATACATTAAAAAATGTTATATACATGGCTCAGATTCAGCTACATTATCAGTAAGTGAATCATATCACATACCACTACGTGTTGAAGGTAGATGTAGTTTTTGGTGTTCGTTTTAGTTTTATACCACTACTTGTTGAAGGTAGATGTAGTTTCTGGTGTTCTTTTTAGTTTTAAATCTGGGACCATCTGGGACTTATCTGGTAATTCATTCTGCAGATCTGTTCACTGCTGCCCTTTTATTTACTGTCCTAACTATATTTTGTAGTTTTGTATTTCTATTTCTTTCCTCTCACCTCTTGTTTTAGGGACAGTTGTCTATTCTTTCTGTCTCTAGCCTCTGTCTTCTCTGAGGATCAGATTGCTGCTAAACTATCAACCTGAGCTGAGTTAGAGAAACACAGCCTTTCTCTAAAACCTTCAACAACTTTGTACTGCAAAAGTACCAAACTCCTTGGGATGCCACTAAGTCCCAGTGACATGTCCAGCATCCTGTCTCACAATGTCCCTTGCTACTGCCTTCCCTCTGGCCATGCCAGATGAGCTGCTGGTTTTGATTATGCCTCATATATTCAGTCTTCCAGAACTGTGCTCAATTTCTTAGTTGTGACACCAAGAACTATATTTGACTTCATATTTTTGTTAATTCTTTCTGGGTCTGAACACTTTGTAATATTATAAACTCCCAGGTTACAAGGTCCATGTTTTATTCTTTTTGTCTCCCACAGTCAATTGCATGGTGTCTTACACATAGTTACTGCTGGATAGATACTTGTGAGTTCAAGACTTTGCATCCTGCCAAACCAAATACAATTTCTTAATGAAATAGTATATTCACTCAGTGTTTTCTCAAGGCATTTTCTTCCAAACAAACTTTATAAAATATTAACTTAGACACTAAGCAGTGAAGAGTCAAGTTCAATTCTCCATCACTATCTTTTATTCTTTCTGGGGAGTTGATGACTTACAGCCGTGGTTCTTAGCCTTTGGCCACATCTGCATCATCTGGAGGGCTTGTTAAAACCCTGAGTCCCACACTTGGAGTTTCTCAGTCATTAGGTCTGTGGTGAGGCTTAAGAATGTGCATGTCTAACAGGTTGCCAGGTGACGTGAATGCTGCTGTGTGAAAACCTCATTTAGAGAACCTGTGACCAAGAGTCCCTGGCTACTCTGTCCTTATGTTGGTCAGACAGCACTTTTGGGTGGACAATCTCAACATAAGGGTTAAAAATGGCTTTGAGTCGTGTATATTTCATATACCCCTTTGTCTTTAGTTTTTGTTTCTCCACCTAATAAATAGGTGCTTATAGACCTCTCCACTGACCTTTATTTAATTGGAAGGGGAAATGCCTTAACCTGTTGGATGCATACTTTAAACTTTTCTTTTCTTTTCTTTTCTTTTTTTTTGTTTCCCCAACCTTTGCCCAAAAGTATTTTTGTTGAACATAAATATAAGTGCTTCATAGGTTGTAGCTCATTTAATCCTCATGATAATCTTATGCATTACCTCTGTTTTTTAGATGAGGGGACATTAGGTCACTGGCCCAAGGTTATGCACACAGGAAGGTTAAAAACCAGGATTTGAACCTGGGAAGTCTAACTCAGGAGCACACACACCTCACCACTCTAGGTGAAATAAGCTGCTGTTGTCCTTGTTTCAACCTGTGGGTTGATGCCTTTTCCACAAATCCTTTTGGCATCTCCAGTTAATCCCTGGTTTAAGGCTGCCCTCTGGCATTACAAGATTTTTATGCTTGAATGCGAAAACTCAAGTCACCATCACTCTTTAAGGAACAGTGTCTTAATCAGATTTATTTTGGTCTGTGAGTGCAGCTGTACATTACAATTATAGTGTATTTTTATCACTTGCCTTATGAAAAATGACAGCATACCACAAATGGCTCAGTTTAAAAGGGAATAGTGGGCCCTCTTTATCATATGATCTTGCCCTTTTGAATTTGTAGTTTTACCAGCATCATCATATTTGGCCTTAAAAACCAAGACAACAGAAAACTGTGAAACATTACCGTGGTTTTACAGATAGAGAGCTGAGTCTCAGGGAGGTTGAAGAATTTCTTCAGGGCCAAATCTTAAGAACAGAATCCAGGCTCAAATCCCGGTTTTAAACTGCTAGTTCAGTGTTGATTTTGCCATATATTAGATCTTTGCATTAAGATGGAATGTACACTTTCTTTAACCTTTAGGAGAGATTTGCAAATATTGAGTACAGCTTTTGAATTAGATTTTTGAGTATTCATTTACTTAACAAATGTTTACTGAGCCCCTTCTTGGAGCCAGGCACTCTTCTAGGTGCTTGGAATGTATCAGTAAACAAAGCACAAAGACACTTGTTCCTGTGGAGTTTACAATGTCATGGTGGGTGAGTGACAATAAACAGAAATTAGTAAATTATATTGTATGTTAGAAGCTGATATGGGCTATGGAAAACAAGGTGCAAGTTGAGTAGAGTAAGGTCAGGGGGAAAGCATTCCAGGCAAGGGGAATGCAGCTGAAATTGTACATTGGGTAGTTACATAGAAGTGACATGTGAGCAAGAAGTAGAGGAGATGAGGGAGTTAGCTGTGAGCCTGTTTAGGAGGAGACTGGTCCAGACACAGACAGCAATGAGGGCAAAGGGCCACATATGGGAGTGTTCCGAGTGTGATTTAGGAATAGCAAGGGGAGCAATATGGCTATGAGGACAATACTAGGAGGATACTTTAGAGAACTAATGCTCAGCCAGATTTTCTAGAGCCTTGTATAACCATGGAAGGTTTTGAGCTAGGATGTGACATGATCTGATGTAGATTTAGATCCGTCCTGTGATTCCACAAAGAATAGACGGTAAGAAGCAATGGTGGGTGCAGGGAGGCTGGTTGAGGGACTGTGTCATCAATCCAAGCGACCAATGTTGGTGGCTCAGACTGGCAAGAGAGAACAATGGAGGTGGTGAGAAGTGACCAAATGCTGGATATATCTAGAAGGTAGGATTAGTGGAATTTACCTGGTGGATTGGGTGTAGAGTGAGAGAAAAGGCTGAGTTAAGAATGATCCCCAAAGTTTTGGGCCTGGGAAACTGTGAGGGATGGACTTGGCACCAAATGTGAAGAATGTGAGAGCAGGTTTGAGAGGTGCATCAACTTAAGAGATGAGTTTTGAGTTTAAAAAGCTGATGGGGGCATCCAGATGTCAGCGTTGAGTAGGCAGGTGGACATGGAGTCTGGTGCAGCCTGAAACAGGGACTTGAGATTCACCATCATATGCTTGATATTTAATACTGGATGAGATTCCCAAAGGAGTGAGTGTCAATAAAGAAGAGGATGTAAGACCACTGAGCCTAGGTACAAATATGACTGGGACTTCAGGGAGAGGGGGAAACAACAGAAGAGTGAGAAGGAGAGGCCAGTGAGGTAGGAGGAAAACTGCGGGCTATGATACTGTTGAAGGCAAACACTGAAGACCTACCAGGAACCTGATTGTGCCTAAGCCTGTCAAATGCTCCACGTAGGTAAAGTAAGGAAGGCCTGAGAATTGACCACAGGTTTAGCAAGAGGATGGTCCTCGGGGACCCTGATAAAAGCAGTTTTAGTGCGGTGATGACAGCAAAAAAGTGAGTTTCCCATAGAATGAGACTTGGAGAGAGGTTGGGAAGCAACTTCCAGCCAGGTAGATTGTTCCCAGAGATTTATTGATCTTCCAATTTTGAGAGACTTTGATTAAGTTCCTCAGGTTTGAGTATGAATCTATTATTTGGGGGAGGTTTAAAAAGAGAGAGAGGGAAAAAAAAACATTGTTAGAGACATGGAAAAAAAGATAAGAAAAAGACACTCAAAAGAGAAAGAGAGACAGAGTGATTCTCGGAGAGATCACATGGAACTTTCATCTGTTAAAGTGCACAAATTAAGAGAAAACTCATTATCAAATTGGTGTCCTATTCATTTCCAGCTGCCTTGTTGCTTTCTGATGAATAATTAATTGGGTCTTCTGTGAACAAGTAATTCAAATACATATATTTTGGCCCCTTCATTACATTTCTTACCTGCTTGCTTGTGTTTCAGATGTATAATACCATTAGCTATTTCTAAAGGGCCAGTATAATCATAAGATCTAGGAAACTGTTTTCCACTGCACGTAAACAGAAAGTTCGAGGTTTTAAAATTTAAATGTACAGGATCTTTTCACTAGATGTATATTTTTGTACTTGATACTGTTTGGATAACTCCAAGGGTACCTATTTCTTTGGCCAGTGATACCATCACAGTCAGGATTTCCTTCACACCATACTATGCACGTAGAAATGCCCCAACTGGTATGTTTACTTAGCTAAGTTTCCTCACAGAATCTTCCTCCCTTCTCTAACAATTTCAGTCATTTGTTCTTTACAGCCACTAGACCAGCACTTATGGTCAAGGTAGGAAAATAGTGGCTTAGAATAGTGCTGCTCAAGTTTTGTGTATAATTAATTAAACACGGATTGTGTTACTTTTTTTTTTTAATTTTAAGACTGTTCTTTTAAAAAAATCTCTGGATTTTTTATAATCACCTTTGACTCTAATGAATGCCTCTACTGTGAGCATTTGGAGGTCAGGTGCTGGGTGACATTCTTGTGGCATTCTTGGGGCAGAGCGCAGGGCTATGACCCATGGTGGGCACTGAAAAATGCCAAGTGAATAGCTGGAAGCTAAGGAATTCAAAAGGTAGGGGCAAGGGGGAAGAACCCATGAATGCCACTGGGTACAGGTAAGGAACAGCACAGTGGAGCCGGGTAGGCTAGTTCTAAATGCATAGAGGGAAGATGGAAGGAGCTGGGGGAGAAATCTGTGGCTAACTTGAGGTGGAAGGAGAAAATACAGCATGACCGGCTGACTAGAAATGATACCCAGAATCTTTTACTTGTCCTCTCTGGAAAGCATGGAATTCATTCAGCTGCCCTGGGTCCTAACCACCAATTAAAATATAAATAGCTTGTTCTGGCCAGGTTTTTGAATATCATGGCTTAGATTTTTGGATTTACTTTTACCATCAGCACCCTATGAAACATACTGTGTTTATCAAAATCACAAATGGAATTGTACATTGCCAGCGTGGAGGCCTTGGCAGCAGCACCCAGGCCAAGCAAACTCCCCGAAATATAAACACGATTCCAAATGAATCAGTGCTATGGGCAGAATCCAGCACTTCTGTGAGGAGGGTCCTGCATAGATGTGGTTTAGTGACTTCAAAAGTGAGATTACCAAACAGGCCCCCTGTTGATTAACAAACCAGCATAAAGGCCAACTGCTCCTGTGGACTGCGGATGGGTGAAACCAGTTACCATCAGACCCCAGAATGAGGTCAGGAAATTCCTCTAAGAAATAACTAGGGCTGAGAAAACAGACCTGTGATGAACCTGCACAATTTTTTTCAAGCATGCAGAGTAAAGACTTTTCATCTCCTGCAAGGTAGAGTTGAAGCCAAGATCTTTTTGGTGTCATTTAAATACCATTCTAATAAGAGAAGTCTGTATATACACATGAATACACATACACACACACGTATACAACACACACACACACACACACATATATATAAATATTACTACAGGGACTGGCAAGTCCAAAATCTGTGGGGAAAAATAGGGAAAAATGACAGCTTGGAAATTCATGTAGGAGTTGACGTTGCCCTATGGAGTCTGAAATCTGCAGGGCAGGACTGCAGGTTGGGAACTCAAACAGGACGTTTATATTGTAGCCTTCAGGAGAATTCCTTTTTATCTGGGAAATCTCAGTCTGCTCTCTGAAGTACTTCAGCTGATTGGATGAGGCCCCCAACAATATGGAGGGTGATCTCCTTTACTTGAAGTTAGCTGATTGTAAACACTAATCAAATTCACAAACACTTTCACAACAACATCTAAACCATTAGGTTATTAAGTATGGAATGTCAGATGTCCTTAAGTACTAAGTTTGACAGTTGATATATCTGATATTTCACTTTGACACTTTTTTTTTTACTGTGAAGGTACATTCTCTTTTTTTCAAATGCATGTTTTGGCTTGTGATTATCTTTCAAAGGTTTTTTTAAGAGCAATTTTTGTGAAACCATAGATAACTCAAAAATTTGTGTTATTTGTGAATATGAGTTCCATTGTAGAACCAATGCAATGCAGACAGCTAGAAATGTGAAGGAAGTGTTTGGGAAGGATGTGGCTAATGAATGCACAGTATATCAATGGTTGAGAAGTTCCATTCACGTGATTTTAATCTTGAAACTGAGCCATGTGGGTGACCTGAGACCAAGGTGGATAATTATGAGCTGAAAGCTGTGGTGGAAGAGAATCCATCTCAACCTGTGTGTGAGTTAGCATCAAGGTTTGACTTTACTATTCCAACAGTTTTGGAACGTTTGAAACAAATGAGCAAGGTAAAGAAGTGGATAGATGATTACCACATGAATTAAATGAGCATCAGAAGAGAAATCATCTTGAAGCTTGCCTTTCTTTGTTGTCATGACATAAAGGCAAACCATTTCTACACCATATTGTTACATGTGATGAAAAACGGATTGTTTTTTGACAATCACAAGTGTTCAGCACAATGGCTGGATAAAGATGAAGTGCCAAAACATAGTCCAAAACCAAATATTCATCAAAAAAAGCTAATACTGTCTGGTTGGTGGTCCAGCACTGGTATTATCCACTACAGCTTCATGAAACCTGATCAGTAGATTACAGCAGATGTCTACTGCAACCAACTGGATGAAATGAGGATGCTTATGATTAAGCAGCCGAGATTGGTCAATAGAGATCAACCAATCCTCTTGAAAGACCACATGTCTCACAAAACAATGTTGCACAAACTATAGGAGCTGGACTTGGAAACTCTCTGTCATCCACCATATTAACCAGACCTTGTACCAACTGACTACCACTTCTTCCAGGCTTGGGACCACTTCTTGCAAGAAAAAATATTCAGTTCTTAAAAGCTGTGGAAATCACCTTTTGCGATTTCACTGCCACTTGCTCTCCAGGCTTCTTCGCTGCTGGCATAAACAAGCTACCATTAAGATGGCAAACTGTATTGATAGTTTAGACACACACTTTGATTAATTATACTGCTTCTTGTTTGAGATATAATAAACTAAACTTTTGATTCAAAATTGTATATTTCATATTTAATGACCTAATAGTACTTGACCAAACAACTGAGCACCATAGCCTAGCCAAGGTGACACTTCAAATTACGTATCACAGTAACTGTGGAAGCTTCAGATATTTATTTATTTTATAAATTAATGGTGCATTTGAATTATAGGGAAATTTATATTGGATAGTACAAAATGTTCTTCAGATAGAAACTTTTGTTCTTCATTAATGAGATGCAAATATGTGTGAGTTAAATACTATGATCTCCGATTGGCACTCTGGGTGTTATTATCTTTATTAGTGCTCAGTAGCACAATAGATTTGAAAATAAATGAAGAAAAGAATTCTCATTATTTTTAGAAAAAAAACGTTTTTATTAGTAATATTTGCCTTCTCATTCGCCAATGCAATGTCTTCTGCCAACTTAATAATTTGTTTAAAATGTGTAATAGGAATGACACTAGGATTCATAAAGGATATAAAGTTATTTTTTGTATGAATAATGCAGATGAGCCTATGCTTTCTATATTAATGAGAAATTGATGTTAGTAGCTCTTTTTTTGATAGTCTATTACCTTGGAATTTCATATTTTGGGAATATATTTGTCTTTACAAAACAAAATATGTTCATCATTTTTAATTTGCCACAAAATTTAAGCCTACTTTTTTCACTTATATTTCTCATTTCCTTGGTTTTTGGCAGAGTTTTCTGACTCATATGTTCTGGGTTGCTGGCCATGGGTAGAAGGTGTCTCTGTGGTCATAAATTTGTTTTCTTTTCTCTGTGTTTCTTAATGTGCCAGTCTGGACATAAGGTTACCTGCTTCTTGGAGGACTTTACTAAAGCTGTGAGAATCATCTGGCACACCCGATCAAGTCCTCGAAACCTCCAGGCTGTGGTCTGAGGCACACAGACAGGAGTTTAATAGTTGCTTTGCTAACAGAGGGTGAATACTTACCTTTTTAGTTAAGGGCAGGGTGTTCTCACTACTTAAACTCTACCCCAGATAAACCAGTTCTGTATTCTGGGCATGCCACTGACTGCCAGGGACAGTTTTCTGATTAGTTAGGACTCCCTGTGCAAGTCATGGAAAACCAACTTAAATTGGATTAGTGGGAACTATGGAATTTATGGAGTGTCGTAAGTAAAAATTTTGACTTGGCCCCCACATTCTACTGGTCATGACTCATTTTTCTCTTTGCATCTATTAATTCTACTTTCTTCTTTACTAACTTCCTTTTCAGCAAGCTCTTTGTAAGTCATGTGAGTATGCCAGTGGGAGCTCCAGCTTTATATTCTAGAAGTTGAGCAAACACTAGGAAGAATGTGCCTTTTCTTGATAGTTCTAAAAGACTCTTAAGGATTCACCCTGCTTGGTTTAGCCTAGATCTCATGGGGAATCATCCTTACCAAGAGGATGGAATATTTGGACTGAGCAGATTTTGGTTAGGATTCGACTCACATGACATGCACTGCATGTATATCGTATGTTTCCCTCAACCTGTAGAGTCATTCCAGGTGGAGCCATGTGCATGGAAGGTGTTTGTACCAAGAGCTTTGGCTGTGGAAGAGATGGCCTAACCAGAGAGTGTGGAGCACAACATGGTGTAGGACTGAGACATTTTAATATTCAAAGATCAGACAGGGGAGGATGTGCTGGTGAAGAAGAAAAAGAAAGAGATAGGACCAGAGAAGGAGGAGGAGGGAAACCAGTAGGGTGGGGTGTGCTCCTGAATCCAGGGGAGGATGTTTGAAGGGAGCATTTGGGGGACATCTAAATCAGCCAGGGAGAGGTGTGGAGAGGATAAAATGCATTTGAGGGGTATGGTGCTGTCCTGGTGAAGTGAGGTGGGGAAGCCAGTGGGAGTTGGCTGCACAGGGACTCACGCCCTGTGTTTGTGTCAGTGTTTTAAGCACTGTTGCAATCACATTTGTGCTAGGAAAGAACAGGATAGGCTTAACACATTCATGAACGATTTATGCAAAGTGAAGGCCAACATGTTCGTGGGAAGTAAAGATTGCCATTGTGTGAATAAAGTAGGGGGGAAATTGAGTCATCCAGTGACAAACCAAATTCCAAAAGTCAGTCCCAAATTCCTGGTGTGGGAGGTAATTTATTTTCCCAAGCAGCATCATCAAACACACTGTATTAATGCTGGTAATTCAAATTTTATTCATTCTATAAAAATGTTTATTTTATGTTTTACAGTTTATAAGTGTGTAGTTTCTGTAAACTTAAGGACTTCTAGCCTAGTTGTATATTTGTTCATGTTTAGGTTACTATAATAAACATAATTTGAGAGTGGATATCCTTATTATTTTTTTCATAAAAGACATTACATTTTTAGTTCGGGTTGTAATTTTTCTCCCATAGAACCTAGCAATGTTTGAACACAAGGAAGCAATTTGGTAAATATTTTAAAATTAGTTGTTGACTAAAATAAATTACAGTAGAAAGAACAGAGGACAAAATTTTGCCTGGCAAGGGATGAAATCTATAAAAATTATGTGTAGAAGTATAGAAAATCCTTATTACTATAGGAATGTTGGATTCTCATTGGTATCTTAAAACATATTAAAGATAAGCATTAAATAACTTTTTAAATAGAATTCTAAACAATGGCCAATGTTTAACATAATTACTATTGTTATTGAAAGATTTTTTTATGCCACTTGACAATTTAATGTACAAGTAATTCATTAAGGAAATTATCTGTAGATATGTTGGCATAATTATGCTTCTTATTTAAAAATTTAAGTATCCAGGCTAGGCATGGTAGTTCACACCTAAAATCCCAGCACTTTAGGAGCCCGATTAGATTAGATTATTTGCTTTTTTTTGCTATTGAGCTGAGTTCCTTATAGATTATGGATATTAACTCCTTGTCAGATACATAGTTGGCAAATACTTTTTTCCATTCTGTAAGTTGTCTCTTCACTTTATTGATTGTTTCATTTACTGTGCAGAAGTTTTTCATTTGATGTAATTCCATTTGTCTATTTTTGATTTTGTTGTCTGTGTTTTTGAGGTCTTGTTCAGAAAACCCTTGTCCAGTCCAGTTTCATGAAGCATTTCCTTTATGTTTTCTTCAAGTAGTTTCATAGTTTTGGGTCTTAGATTTAAGTCTTTAATCCATTTAGAGTTGATTTTTGTATATGATGAGAGATAGGGGTCTAGTTTCATTCTTCTGCATATGAATATCCAGTTATTTCTAATCACCCCTTGCAAATACAGCAACTTTGCCATCTGTAAAGCATGAAGGGAAAATTTGATTGTTGAAATGTTGAAAATGTCATTGTACTTGTATTTTTCTCAAGCTGACAACATATGGCATATTTCTAATTTTTCTGTTAGGATTTCTTTTGTAGTGACTGACATACACTTGATTTTTAAAAAAAAAATCACAATATTGTTCAAGTAGAAATGGTAAAAAAGTTTCTTTTCTTTTTAAGACTATTTCCAGTATAACTGTTTAGCTTTTTGTGTTTAATTAAGCAAGTTGACCAATTTGCTCCTGTATTTTGAATCATATTTCTCTGTATTAGGCGTTCATTCATTAAAAATTCATTATGGTTTGTGGCCATAATGTGCTAGGTTGTATTTTTTGTTCTGAGGATGTTGCAATGTACAAAGCAAAGGTTTTTGTTCTCAAAGGGTTTATATTTTAGAGGTACTGATTTAATTTACTTTATCTGTTCATGCTTTTCTAAATGTAGACTAGGCGCAGTTTATTAGGAATCTAAACCTTAAATACAGTGGTACACATTCCTTGAAAATATTTTCTAGCTTTGATATCCTATCGATTTTACTCAGGTTCAAGCTTTCCATTATTTATCATATCAAGCCATAGACTGTCTTGCCCAGTGTATTGGTTTGCTAAGGCTCCTGTAACAAAGCACCATGAACTGTGGCTTAAGTAATAGAAATGCAGTTCTGGAGATGAGAAGTCCATGATTGTGTCCTTCTGAGGGCTGTGAAGGAGAGTCTGTTCTAGGCTTCTGGTAGTTTCTTAGCCATCTTTGGCATTTCTTGGCTTCTGTGGCATCACCCGAAGGTCTGCCTTCATCTTCACGTAACATTCTTTTTAAGAGGGGCACCGGCATATTGGATTAGAGGTCCCCCCACTCCAATATGACCTCATCTTAACTCATTACATATGCAACGACCCTGTTTCTAAACAAGGCCACATTTAGCATGTCAACATATGAATTTGGGGGTGGGGGGATTCAACACAATCTGTAACAGCCACCATGGAATAGAGGAGTGTATGAGATTTATATTTTCATTTAAAAATATTTATTACTTACCTACTAAGTACTGTGCTAGGGATGAGTGATACAGCAGTTATTATTATTAATTTTTAAAAGACATGTTAAGGCCCTCATTTTATAAAGCTGACTGGCAGGTCATTTACATTCAGGTTGATGGTAAGAGAAGCATTGATATCCTGGCTATTCCATGTCCTAAAAGTGGTAAAGAGCCACTTTCCACTTGGAAGCTGCTATCCTAACGTAGCTGTTGCTTCCTTGTCAATCCACGGCCATAGAGCCACTGGAGAGTCATGTCTCTTGCCATGTCACATTAGGTAACCCCTGTTACAAGCACATGCTAGCTCCTGTTCATGACAGTGATGGCTCCCTGCTCCCCCAGCCCCAGTCAGTAACAGGGTGACTTTCTGATCTTCACCATCCTGATTCCTGCTTGCAAATTCAACTCAGACACTTCCTATGAAGCTTGATTAAAGATGCTATCATGACTTACCATATATGAAGTTTACTGTAAAAAAAAGTAGTTTCCCAGGCAAATATAGTTACTTTTTAGAAAAATGAGGTACTTACTGAGATTTTTTAAACCATCAATTCATCAAAAAGCTGGCAACAGGGTATGTATGTGGCATCTCTAAAAGAGTTCAAATTAAAGTGCTCCTTAAATCCAGTAGTTCTACAATTTTAAAAAAGTGATATAGAAGTTCTGGGCTGTGCTACTTTATGCTATTACAGATTTCCCAATTTGAAGAACGAGTGAAATAATTATAACTCGAGATTGCTTTCATTTTAGTGGGAATTTGCAAATGCAAATCCTAATTTGGCTTCAGGAGTTGCATGACTGGACTTCAAAATCTGGCAAGAAATTGTGTGTGTGTGTGTATGTGTGTGTGTGTGTGTGTGTGTGTGTGTGTGTGTATTTCAGACTATCCATCCATTACCTAGGGCTGTTTGTAGTGCATTCAAGATAGATGGCTTTATAAATGTTAAAAACTCTTTGGGGAGCTATTACACAGTCCCTTAGAAATATGTGTTGAAAAATTTCTGTAAAGACATTTATCACCTAGGTTTTATTTGGATAGAAATGTGCTTTATTTGGTTAAATAGGAGGCCCTTTTATCCCCTTCCATTTACATAGAATGTAGAGTATGGAAAATCAGAGCTGGAGGACTTGTGTACAACAGCTAGTGCCCTCACTGAGTGAGGAGCAAACTAAAATCTCAAAAACAAACTGATCTTGATGAGAACTGGACTCAAACTGAATTTTCTTGCATCTGAGTCATTATCTTAAAGACAGCAGTGTTTGAACCACTTTGAGATGCTGATATTTTATAATTTGAAGGTAGATCAAACTACTCTTAAGATTCACATACCAGAACAAATAATATAATCTTTTATTTTCCCTTTAAAATCCTGGTTCTGTTAAAATCAAACAAATATACAGATAGGGTCAAAGTGTCAATCTCTTAGGACCACAATCATTTAGGATTCCGATGTGTATCTAGCAGATGATTCACTTAGAAATAGTAGAGTTTGAGTCAAAATATTATAGCTTTAATTTGTAATAAAGATAAGATAATTATTGTACTGGGTGTCATTTTCAATATCATAATGGCGAGATGGATATTTCTTGCTAAACTTTTGTCAGTCTTGGTGATATTTTGTTGAGATCAGATTTATGGACACAGGGTGGCTTTATTTATTTGTTTTTCTCCTGTGATACTGACGCAGGCTAGCTGGGAAGCTTGACGGTCTCAATATAGCAAATATTTGTTCCTGTAACTTACAGATGATCTGTAAGTTATCCATGAGAAAGTTTAAGGTGAATAGGTGACATCTTCAGAAAAATCTTCATCTGCAAGCCAGAATGTCAGTTACTCTGATGATACTATTGCCTGCATGGATGTTCACCCATCATTCTCTAAAGAGAAAATAAGATGAGTTGTTGTAATTCTTCTCCAGAGGAAAAGAGAGTGCATTGGGAATTGCTCATGAGGCATTGGTTTTTGATAGGTATTTAGGTTTTCTTTTTGTGTTTGCATTGCCATATTTTCAGATTTTTTTTGTAAGACAAGAGGTGTAATCTTTTCATGAGTCTCAGATTCAGTGATGAATCTGTGGGACTGATCACATTCCCTCCTGGGCATTTCTGGGAAAAAAAAAGATTTATTACCAGCCTTTGCTCATAAGACAACATTAAGGCATGGTTCTCCCTTGTCTTTGGACTGAGCCAGGTTAATATTTCTTCCATACAACAGTGCTTCCCATATTTCAAAAAAAAAAAAAAAAAAAAAAAAAAAAGACCATACCTGTTTCTGGTTGTCTCTAAAGCAGCACTGTCCAGTAGAAATAAAATGTGTGCCACATGGGCAAGTTCAGATTTTCTAGTAGTCACGTTACATATGCAAATAGAAACAGGTGAAATTAATTTTAATAATGCATTTGAGTTAAACTAATACAGCCAATGTATTATTTCAACATATTCAGCATAAAAATTATTAAATAGATACTTCATTTGTTTTTTTCTTACTAAGTGTTGATAGTCTGGGGTGTATTCTATGCTTTCAGCACATCTTAATTCAGACAAGCCTCATTTTAAGAGCTAAATAGCCACATATGGCTAATGGATATCATATTGGGTAACACATTCCAAAACAAATACCCCTAGCCTTTGAATATTCTTGATAGTTTTAGAGGGTTGAGTTTGTTCATGCCCTGGTCTGACTGATCTGCATCTCATTAATGTGCACTGCTCCTTTATT
Source organism: Lemur catta (assembly GCF_020740605.2). NCBI lineage: Eukaryota > Metazoa > Chordata > Mammalia > Primates > Lemuridae > Lemur > Lemur catta. The sequence continues at coordinate 7,746,698 of NC_059139.1, read as the reverse complement.
GCAGGTGTGGCCTCTCTAGGCTAGACTAGAGCTTTACCTGATCTGATGAGGGTAACAGCCTAACAGCAAGAGCCTACGGTGACTGTTTTGGGGTTCCTCTTATTATTAGTTATTCTAGCTCATACTTGCTGCTGAAACTCCCAATAGGATTTTCTCTGTATATGTTGCTACCAATCCTTGACTTTCCATACTGTTTTTGTACATTTGTTTTTCTAAAACCTAGAATTTTGTATTTGTTACTGGTACATCTTACTAGATTCAGCCTATCAAGCTGGGCTTGAGAGGTCACTGTGGATCTTTGTTTTTCAGTTGATGTATTCAGAATCACCTGACCTTCTCCTAAATGATTCCTGTATCCTGATACTGTTTACTCAATATCATCCTTCATGTTATGAAAAAAAAGTGGTCTTGGTTTTCTTCCCTGAGATTAATTCAGTGGTATTTTACAGATTGTGAGAATTTGGACGGTCAGTAATTCACCAAATTACATCTCTCTCCCTCTCTGGTCAACAAGATCAGCCAGTGTGGAATCTTGATAAAATCCTTCCTGATGCTCAGAAATAGTATATCTAGTGCCTTGCAGTATTTACTAGAAAGCCTTATGAGATTAAAAAGAAGAGGGCAGACCTTTATCTCCAGGGGGAAAGGTAATATTCATAAGGGAGTGCAATTGATTGATACTGTTGCTTCCATGGGAATCAAGGCATGACTACTAGATGAGCTATTAGAGCAAACTCTTCATTGGAACTCTTTCTTGTGAATGAAAGGTCTCAGGGTCATAGAACTTCAGAGCTTGGAGGTCTATTAAAGGCCATTCTAGCCTAATCCCTGATTTTACTGATCAGGAAACTTGGATACAGAGATTATGTGATTTGTCTAGACAAGTGTGTCTAGAGAAGTGTGACTACCTTGAAGCCAGCCTCTTAGGGGCTGAACAGGTTACACAGGGATTTAGAGATACCCAAAGAGTTCAAATGTTTCAGCTCCTGTTTGTGTCTTCCCATCCAGGTATCAAACATGTGGGCTGTCTCTAGCCCCAGCCATTCATTATCCGACTACAACTACATGCCAAATCACCAAATAAACTCTGTACTTAGCTGAGCCCAAGTAACCCCTGGAGCCATGACAGATGACAATAATAAAAAGTTGTCATTGTTGGATGCCACTAAGTCTCACTCAGGTAGTTTGTTACACAGAAATAGACAACTCTGGAACACTTCTTTCTGAAGGGTTATCAAGAGGAACTTGAATTTGGTAACTAACAAGTCAAGAAAAAATTCAGAATTGGGGTGTGATCCAAGCCCCACACTTTTAGGGCCCCTAACAGACCAAATTAACGAACAGGCTTGAGTTCCCTTGGTGAGTAAACACTAGATCATCATGATACCAATTCCCCTTTTAAACTCTCATATTTAAGTATTCTAGATAGAATCAATCATTTAATATTCCATTATTCTACCACCTTATTTCCATAATATTAATTGGATTGTTTGATTGCTGCTCCTCTTTTAACTGAGTTAGAGTAGATTTTTACCTTTATATCTTTGCTATTGTATTTCTTCAGATCTAAGAAATTTGATTTTAAGAGGTACCATTATGTTATGTGCTAATGTGAAAGAAAAGATGCTGACAAATAATTTTAAGTTGTCATAAATTTTAAGACATGACCCAGTATCAAAAACATTAGTGAAGACAGTGTCTCTTAAGTGGATGTAATATAATATTTAATAATATACTCTCAAATTCTAGCAAAGAATATTTTTAAAAATTCAGGATTGGCTTCTGGAAATGGGCACACGTTGGGTGAACCTGACCCATGGCCTGATCTTTATTCTAAAATGTAGACTGTAAGTAGTCAGTTACTCAAAATTGAACCTTTCTTTTCATCCACTCAGCAAGCCTTTGTCTTTTGAATGGGTCTTAATTTTGAATGATAGAATTAATATGTGGGATGCTGATTTGTTCATCATGTTGGGCAGTACCTTATTGCTTTGTTTTCCCTCTTGAGATATTGTTTTATACGAGCTCTGAGCTTTAGCTTTTTGGTGGTTTTACGCTGGCAGGTGTTTATTGTGGTGATCTATGTATAGTGCAATTCTGAGCATCTCCTGCAGGGCAGGTCTGGTCTTGACAAATTCCATCAGTGTTTGCTTGTCTGGAAAAATCTTTATTTCTCCTTTATATATGAAACTTAGTTTTGCAGCATACAAAATTCTAGGCTAGCAGTTGTTTAAGAAGACTGAAGATAGGGCCCCAATCCCTTCCAGCTTGTAAGGTCTTTGCTGAGAAGTCTGCAGTTAGCCTGATGGGTTTTTCTTTGTAAGTTACTTGATGTTTTCACCTCACAGCTTGTAGGAGTTCCTCCTTCCTGTTGACTTTAGTCAGTCTGATGACGATGTGTCTTGGTGATTGCCTCTTCGCAATGAATCTCCCTAGTGTTCGTTAAGCTTCTTGTACCTAGATGTATAAATCTCCAGTCAGACCAGAGAAGTTTTCCTGAATTATTCCCTCAAATAGGTTTTCAGTATCATCTAAAAAAAAATCTCATAATAATTATAACATGGTCACATGCTCCATAAATTGATTTGGTTTATATGTTCTTTTCTAGGAACCTATCTATGGCAAAAATGCACTAATATCGCATAATAAATAATCATATAACAGTTTTGTACTAATAAAAAAGGACACAACAAACAGGAAGTACTGTAGAAAGAATAGTAACTGGTTTTGAATTGTACTTGTACGTAATACACAAGCAGTTCTTCACTGATGTCTATCTTCAATATTTGATTAACTTAATTTAATAAGTGTACTGTTATTAGGTATTCTCTCAGAACAATTGGTTGGAAATGAATTGTTTATAAAAAGGTAAATTAATTTATGTTCCAGTGGTAGTGTTATGTTTTTATTGTTATCAATTACTATTATTAAATTGCCATTTATTATGTTGAATGCATACTGTGCATTGAGTGTATTCTGTGTGTATAATAGCTGCCTTTGACCACAAGGAGGCTCAGGGAGATCATTAAGGATTAGGTGAGATACTATACATAGGGTAGGATAGACAGTGTGCCTAGTACAGAAGCAATCCATGTGTTTTTCTTCTCTTCCTTTCCTCATCCGTCTACTTTAAAATGTTCTTTAGTTCTGTATTGTCCTATGTTTTCTTTGAGGGAATCTCATCTTGAAACAGTACAAATTGAAAGACTCATGAATTAGGATATTGGAAAGAGGGTACTACCCATATTCTTTGAAGTTCTGGTTTCTTCAGTGTGAGAACCAGACTTTATTATTTTGTCTACGATGTAATAAAAGGTACATTCACAATGATATCCAGTCCAAGACCCTGCAGGATACAGCTGTTCATGCATTCAATTTAACTGAGAACATTTAGAGCATCTTATTTATTTTAAATTGATAAATACAATTATACATATTATGAGGCACATGATGCTTTGATATGTGTGTGTGTGTGTGTGTGTGTATATAAAAATAGTGGAATAATTAAATCAATCTAATTAATTTATCCGTCATCCCCACATACTTACCTGTTTTTAGTGGTAAGAACTTTTATATTTATATTTAGAAATCAACATTGTATAGTTACTCATTTTGGCTTCTTATGTTATCTAGGGAAGAAAAATTAGAATACGTAGGAAAAATATGTAGATACCAGGTTGTTATCAGTGTTGTTGATTAATGGGTAGAAAGGGAGAGGGAGAGAGAGGCCATGATGTTATTTTGTAAAACATTTATAATTTCACGTGCATAGGTTTATTAACTCTTTTCCAAAATTTTTGTGCACTTTTTCATTCCCCACACCTGTACATATAAGGGTTCCAGTTTCTCTACATCCTTGTCAGTACTGTGTAGTTTCAATATAGTTTTGTTTTATCCACTTTAGTGGGTGGGTAGTGGGTTTTTATTCTGGTTTTGCTTTGAGTGAGATTCTCTAATTGATACTGATGTTGAAAATATCTTTATGTTCTATTTGCCAATTATATATTCTTTGGTAAAGTATCCCTTTAAATTTTTTGCAAATTTTTAAAATTGGGTTGTTCTGCTTCTTGGAATACTAAGTTTTCTCCCCACCCATCTCCTGGATACAAGTCCTTTATCAGATATGTGCTTTGGAGAGCTCTTCTCCCAGTCTGTGGCTTGTCTTTTCATCTTCTTCATGATATATTTCAAAGAGCAGAAATTTTATCTTTTAATGAAGTTCTGTTTTTAAATTTTTTCTTTGATGACTTATGCCTTTGGTGTCATATGTATGAATTCTTTGGATAACTCTTATATTTTCTTCTAGAACTTTTACATGTTAAGTCTTACATTAGGTCTGTGTTTTTTTAAGTTGATTTTTTGTATGTCTGTGAGGTTCTTTTTATGTATATGTCCAAAAATATGTGTAGTTTTTCTAGCATCAGTTGTTGGGAAGACTTTCCTTTCTCCTCTGAATTACATTGACATAATTGTCAAAAAGGAACAGACCCTCATTTATTTTTTTTTTATTTTTACTTTTTTTAGATTAAAAAAACCTTTTTATTTTTTAAAATTTTTTTTGAAAATTTTTTAAATTAACACATAATAATTATACATATTCATGGGGTTCATAGTGATGTTGCAAAACTATAATGTACAGTGATTAGATCAGGGTGATTAGCATATCCATCTAAAACATTTATCATTTCTTTGTTTTGGGAACATCCAGTATCCTCCTTCTAGCAATTTGAAACTATATATTATTGTTTATTGTAGTCATCCTACCTACAGTCCTGTAGAACAATAGAATTTATTCCTTATATACAGCTGTAATTTACTGTCCTTTGACAAATCTTTTCCTATCCCTTCTTCTTCTTAACCTTCTCAGACTCAAGTATCCTTTGTTTGATTTTTTACTTCTATGAGATCAACTATTTTAATTTAAAAAAGTTTTTAGCTTCCATGTATGAGTAAGAACATACGGTGTTTAGCTTTCTGTTACTGGCTTATTTCACTTAACATATGGCCTCCAGTTCCATCCATGTTGCCACAAATGTCAGGATTTCAGGATTTATCATTGCTGAATAGTATTCCATTATGTATATATGCTGCACATTCTTTATCCATTCGTCTGTTGTGGGACACCTAGATTGATTTCACATTTGGCTATTGTGAATACTGCTGCAGTATACATGGAAGTACAGATGTCTGCATGATATATTGATTTCCTTTCCTTTGGATAAATGCCCAGTAGTGGGATTGTTGAATTATATGGTAGCTTTATTTGTAGTTTCTTGAGGAACCTCCCTACTGTTCTCCACAGTGGCTATACTAGTTACGTTCCCCCCAATGGTGTGTAAGAGTTTCATTTTCTCTGAACTCTTGCCAGCATTTGTTATTTTTTGTTTTGATAATAGCCATCCTAACTGAAGTGAGATGGTAATTTACTGTGGTTTTGATTTGCATTTCTGTGATGATTAGTGATTTGAGGAATTTTTTCATATATTTGTTGTCCATCCATATATTTTCTTTTGAGAAATGTCTGTTCAGATTGTTTGCCTGTTTTTTAATCAGATTGCTTATTTTTATTGCTGTTGAGATGTTTGAATTTCCTGTTCTGAAAGTTAATCGCCTGTCTAATGAACAGTTTGCAAATATTTCCTTCCATTCTTTATGTTGCCTTTTCACTCTGTTGTTTTCATTGCTATGCAGAAGCTTTTTTGTTTGCTATAAACCCATTCGTTTATTTTTGCTTTTGTTTTGTGTGCTTTCAAATTCTTACTCATAGACTCTTTTCCAAGACCAATGTCTTCAAGTGTTTCCTTATGCTTTCTTCTAGTAGTTTTATTGTTTTGGGCCGTACCTTTAGGTCTTTGATCCATTTTTAATTGATTTTTTATAGGGTGAGAGGTGGGGGTCTAGTTTCATTCTTCTGCATGTGGATATCCAGTTTACTCAACACCATTTATTGAAGAGAGTGTCTTTTCCCCTGTTTTTGGTGCCTTTGTCAAAAATCAGTTGGCTATAGATATATGGATTAATTTCTAGATTCTCTGTTCTACTGGTCTGTGTGTCTGTTTTTAATGCCAGTACTATGCGGTTTTGGTTAATATAGCTTTGTAGTATATTTTGAAGTGTGGTAGTATGATGCTTCTAGCTTTTGTTCTTTTTGCTCAGGATTGTTTCAGCTGTGTCAAAATGCTACTGATAATTGCATGTTGATTTTGTATACTGCAACTTCACTGAATTTATCAGTTCTAAGAGTTTTTTGGTAGAGTTTTTAGGTTTTTCTGTATATAACATCATGTATTTTTTTTTTCTTGCTAACAGGGACAACTTGCCTTCCTCCTTTCCATCTGGATGTATTTTATTTCTTTCTCCTGCCTGATTGCTCTGGCTAGGAATTCCAGTACTATATTGAATATGATTGGTAAAAGTGGGCATCCTTGTATTGTTCCAGTTCTTAGAGGAAAAGCTTTCAGCTTTTCCCCACTCAGTATGATGTTAGCTATGGGTTTCTCTTATGTCCTTTATTAAGTTAAGGTACTTTCCTTCTATACCTAATTTATTGAGAGTTTTTATCATAAGTAGATGTTGTGTTTTATCAAATGCATTTTCTGCATCTATTGAGATGATCATATGGCTTTGTCCTTCATTTTGTTGCTGTGATGTATCATGTTCATTGATTTACATATTTTGAACCATCCTTGAATTCCTGGAATAGATCCTACTTGATCATGTTGTGTTATCTTTTTGATAACTTGTTGAATTTGGTTTGCCAGTATTTTGTTGAGGATTTTTAAGTCCATTCATTAGGGATATTGGACTGTAATTTTCTTGTTTTGTTTTGTCCTTGTCTGGTTTTGTTACTGGGGTTATGCTGGCCCAGGAAAATATGTTAGGAAGAATTTCTTCTACTTCCAATTTTTGGAATAATTGAAAAAGAATTGATATTAATTCTTCTTTAAGGGTTCTATAGAATTCACTGGTAAAGTTACCCATTCCTGGACTTTTCTTTTTTGGGAGAGTTTTATTACTGATTTGATCTCATTACTTGTCATTGGTTCCTTCAAGTTTTCTTTTTCTTCCTGGTTCAATCCTGGTAGGTTGTATGTGTCCAGGAATTTATCCATTTCCTCCAGGTTTTTGAGTTTATTGATGTACAGTTGTTTATAGTGGTTTCTGTCCTCTATAAATCCTTTGTATTTCTGTGATATTCATTGTTACATCTCCTTTTTCATTTCTGATTTTATTTGGGTCTTCTCTTTCTCTCTCTCTCTGTTTTTTTTTTTTTTTTTTTTGGTTAGTCTAGTTAATGGTTTATTGGTTTTATTTATCTTTCCAACAAACTTTTTGTTTTTTAAATTTTTTGCTCTGATCTTTATCACTTTTCCCTTATACTAATTTGAGTTTGCCTTGTTTTTGATTTTCTAGTTCCTTGAGATTCATCATTAGATTGTTTATTTGAAATCTTTTTAGTTTTTGGTATATGCATTTATTGTTATAAAGTTGCCTCTTAATACTGCTTTTACTATGTCCCAAAAGTTTTGGTATGTTGTGTTTTCATTTTCATTTTCATTTGTTTCGAGGAATTTTAATATTTCATTCTTAATTTCTTCCTTTGCCCATTGGTTGTTCAGGAGCATATTGTTTAATTTCTATGTATTTGTATAGTTTTCAGTGTTCCTCTTGTTATTAATTTCTACTTTTCTTCCATTATATGCAGATAAGATACTTGATTTGATTTTTTTTAATATATAACGTTTTGAGACTTGTTTTATATCTTAACACATGGTCAGTACTGGAGAATGTTCCATGTGCTGATTAAAAGAGTGTTTATTCAGCAGCTGAAATGTTCTGTAAATATCTGTTAGGTTCGTTTGGTCTATGATGAAGTTTAAATCCAATGTTCCTTTGTTGATTTTCTATTTAGCTGATTTTCCCGACATTGAGAGTGGGGTGTTGAAGTCCCCAACCATTATTGTATTAGTATCTATGTCTCTCTTTAGATCTTAGAATAGTAGTTTTATATATCTGGCTGCTCCAGTGTTGAGTACATATATATTTACAATTGTAATAATCTCTTGCTGAATTAATCCCTTTGTTGTTATATAATGTCCTTCTTTGTTTCTTTTTATAGCTTTTGACTTGAAGTTGGTTTTTTCTGTTATAAATATAGCTACTTCTGCTTGTTTTTGGTTTTTGTTTGCTTGGAGTGTCTTTTTCTATACCTTTACTTTCAGCATATTTCTTGTAGTTAAGGCAAGTTTCTTGTAGATGGCGTATGGTTGGTTCTTGTTGTGTTTATCCATTCAGCCAGTCTGTATCTTTTAAATGGGAATTTAATTAATTTACATTCAAGGTTATTGATAGGTGAGGATTTACTCTTGTCGTTTTATTGATTGTATTGCTTGTTTGTATATCTTTTGTTCCTTACTTCCTCTCTTATTGTTTATTTTTGTGGTTGGGTGATTTTCTGCAGTGATCCAGTTTGACTCTTTTCTTTTTCTGGTGGCACATGACTGTGACCCCATTTATGAGTAGATGTATTTCTGAACTCTTTTTTCCCCTCATTCTATATATCTAATCTTGTGTTGAAAAGGCACTTAGTTGATTACTTAACTTCATATACTGTCTCGAATGAGGCAGTGTTAAGTCTTCCAACTTTGTTCTTTTTGAATTTATTTTTTTTCTTTTTACTATTCTAGCTCCCTCTCTTTACTATATAAAACTTAGTATTAGCTTGTCAATGTGTACAGAAATGTCTGATGGAATTTTGATTAAGATTGCATTACATTTAAAGATCAAAAACTTAGAATGAATTGACATCTTGATAATATTGAATCTTCTAGTCCAATACACAGACAAACATATACACATACACACTTTCCTTCAATTTCTTGCATCAATTGTTTTATAATTTGAACCAAACAAATCTCTAATATTTTTTATTACATTTATCCCTATGTATCTCATAAACTTTGATACTATGAACAGTATTGTTTTAATTTAATTTCCAATTATTTATTGCAATTATGTATTTTAAACATAGATTTTTCTATACTTATGTCCTATAACTTTCCTAAGGTAACATATTAGTTATAGTAATTTTTTGCAAATTCTTTGGGAATCTATACATCAACAGTTATGTTGTTGTGAATAATTACTGTTTTATTTCTTTCTTCCCAAACAGTGTATTTTTTATTTATTTTCCTTCTTTTATTGTACTGGGTAGAATGCACAATACAATGTTAAATAAAAGTTCTGAGACTGCAGTTCCTTGCTATATATCCACTCATAGGGGACATTACTCAGAATATTTTTCTATATCGTCTTTGTCAGGATGAGATCATTCTCTTTTATTCCTAGTTTGTGGAGAGTTTTTATTATGATATTGAATTTGGTCAACTATTTTTATCCTCATCTATTGAAGTGATCATATTTTATTCTTTATATTTTTTGTCTCTGGATATTATCAACCATATTTATTGATTTTTAAATATTGAACAGTTATTACATCCTGGGATAAACCCCAATTAGTCATAATATATTACCCTTAGTATATATTTTTGGATTCAATATGCTAATTATGTGTTAAGTTTTATTTACCCATCTTCCTTTACAATTTTGGACTATAGTTTTCTTATAATGTCTATATCTAAGTTTTAGTATCAGAGTAATGGTTGTATCATGAAATGATTTGGGAAGTGTTCCACTGTCTTCTATATTTTGGAAAATATTATATACAATTGGTAGATTTTCTTCTTAAATATTTGGTAGTATTCAGCATTGGATCAAACTGGGTATTTTCTTTGTATGAAGGATTTCTGATGGTTTTCTTAGGTGAAGGTTTTTAACTTTGAATTCAGTTTTCTGGGAGAGAGAGAGAGAGAGAGAGAGAGAGAGAGAGAGAGAGAGAGAGAGAGGGAGGGAGAGATTCTTATGTAATTCTTCTTGAGTAAGCTTTAGAAGTTTGTATCTTTCAAGGAGCTTGCAGTTTCATCTATGTTATCAAAGATAACTGCAATAAAATTTTTAATATTTCCTTATTTTTCTTTTAATGTCTTCAGTATTTACTGTGATACGTTTCCACCTTTTCAGTATTGATCATAGTTCTTGTGTGATAGTTCCTGTGTGATAATTTCAATACTTGTATTTTTTCTGACTCTGACTCTTTGATCACTTTATTTGTTGACAGTTTTTCTTTTATTTTTCTTTCTTGGAAAAGCAGTAAAGTGAAAGATAAATATTACATACCTCTAGAAATGGGAAGTCTGTAACAGGCTGTTAGTGTTGAGGGATAAGTCAATCATCAGGAGTAGCTGGGTTGGGTTTTGTTTTTGCTGTTATTATCCTCATGCACTATAGGCTCAAATTTCCCCAATAACTGACTGCTATGACCTTGTGCCTGTGAAGGTGACCTGCTCTGTCTGGGGTGACAGAGGATTGTTCTCCCTTCTCTTACTCTATTCTCAGCCTCATGCATTCCTTGAGGTCCTTCTCCATGCTCTTGGCCTTCCTTGAAGGTAGTATGTTGTTGCTTGTCATTAGGATCTTTTCAGCATCCCTGCTCCTCTTATGCTTAACAACTGAAGCCTGCTTTGCATCTCTAGTTTCTCTTGCTCAGGAGTTTCCTGCACCTCCCTTAATGGTAGTTGCCCTCTGCTTTGTGTCAGTGAGAGGTCTGAGCCCTAGAGATTTCCCTTCCCCTCCACCAGAGGCAGATTGCTTTTGCATCTACCCTCAACTCAGAAGCAGCAGATGTTTTCCTGCTTCCTGGTGGTGAGTTGGAGGGTTTGTTCCCCTCCTTCCTCAAGAGATAGACACTTTGTGATTCCACCACTGCCACTACCATCTCCTCCATCAGGCATGGAGTAAAAGTATTTGCTGACCCTCCTTTAGTACCTTTGCTTTCTGTGGCAAAAGTCTGGAGAAGAGGGCTGCATTTGATACCTGTTGACTGAATTTTTAACTGTGGTACTATGGACATTTATGGAATGACTTCTCCTTGGCAGACACAGTATTTATGTATAGCTCCCTTCTTTTAAGGCTGGATGGATACTGAGGGATCTGGTGACAAGGACATCTGTCTAATAGTTTTTCAAACATTTAAATTTTTTTATCAGTATTTATATTGAGACTAACATCATATATTACACTTTTCATATAAGCATTTCCCTGGATGTCACTCATAATTTCTCCTAAAAATTTGATTTTTGAAGTACTGTTGCACAGTATGTTACTAGCTTGTCACTTAATGGTCTATAAACCTTTTACAAATTATCATGAATAATAACTTTTCCCTAAATTCATTAATGTGAGAACATTGCCTAATGAAATATATAACAACAATTTGGTGAATGAAAATAAGTTCTATAACAGCTAAAAATTCAATTGCTTTATAATGACTGATATTTACACTTTCATCATTTATTCTATTCAACAAGGAAAATATTCTCAGTGATTAATAATTTGGGTTAGCCTCTAGTATGTTTCTGTAACTGTGGCCAGAACACTTTCAGAGTCAAGCTAAAAATTAAATAATGAGACATTTTCTTTGAAAATATTTGAGAACAAATTTGAGTCAATAAAATTCCTGATTAACTGTAATAATCCTCCCAATGAACACCCAGGACAAATCCAAAAACAGAGTAATCAGTAATTAGAAAAAATTGCATGCATCATTAGTTGTTCTACTTAATTTGATCTTTTCATCAGCTTTCTGGAGGGCACTAAGTGTCAGAGCTTGAAATCTTTACCATGTGTCGCTCTTTAATGCTTCTCATTTTATTCAGTGTTTTACTTCTGAACATAATTATCATTATTGTGGAATATATATTTGAATTGTTCACATGAATATTAAAATTATGCACAGTATATGGATTCAAGGAAATTAGAAGTATGTATATAGATGTTCAATGGTTAGAAGAATTGAGACATTTTGACATAGGCAATTGAATATTTTAGTTATCTGTTGTTACATAACTGAAATATTCCAGAACTTAGTGGCTTTCAGCCACTTACATTCATCATCTTATGGTTTCTGTGTGTAAGGAATCTGGGCATGGCTTAGACGGATCCTCTGTTTCATGGTCTCTCACAAGGCCTGCGTCAAGGCCTGCAGTCTATCTGAGGGCTGGAGTCGGGGAGGATCCACTCCATCCTCACTCAGTGGTTGTCAGCAGCTTTGAGTACCTCACAGGTTGTTGGACTGAGGTCTTGGTATCCTCACTGAATGCTGGCCAGAGACTTCCCTCAGTTCCTTGCCGTGCTGTCCTCCAGTATGTCAACTCGTTTCATCAAAGTGTGCCAAAAAGCACTAGAGAGAGTCTGCTATCAATATGGAAGTCACAGTGTTTTATAACCTAATCATGGAAATGATATCCCCTCAATGTTGTTGTGTTATTGGTTAGAGAGAAGTTATTTCAAGGAAAAGGTCTTACACAGGCCATGAATACCAGGATGTGGGGATCATTTGGAGTCAACTTTGAGAGTGCTTATCCTACTGAAATACCCATTTGTTATATAAAGCAAGTACTGTTTGAATATTTTGTTAGACTAAAATTCTTTATCTTAGAATTAAAATACTTTAAAGAATTTGAAACTTATACACCGTTCATTTTTTTTTTACTGTGTCACTAAAATTTCTTTTCAACCAAAGATATTATTGTGCCATAATTTATGACAACCCTTCAAAAGAATGTTAGAAATACAGACCAAAAGGCAGTTGGGAAGTTAATGGAAGAAATATAACATATAGAGATTAGGATATGATTTTATCCAGATTCTTGTCCCACCATGTATTTTGTATCTCTGAGACTCAAGTTCTTCTTTTTAAATGAAGATAACAATGACATTCTATTTGACAGTTCTTACAGTTTACATAAAACAATAAAAATAAAGCCCTTAACATAGTACTACCACATAGTAACTACTACATAAATGAGGTTTGTTATTATCATACTTATCATTATTTAAAGAATGAGGAATCCCATCTTGTCCTACTGTTGAAAACTATTAACTCATTCTTAGTAGACTGAATATGTTGTTTGCTTATTTGGAGACACTTTTGCTGGTGTGATGTTTACTAAGAAATGTTTTCAATATATGAAGTACTAAATTAAACTTTTAAAATAATATACCACTAAAGAAATCAAGATTGATTTAGTTTTTCTCAACTAAATAGAAATGTCAGTATTTCTGTACTGACCATATCTGTGAATTTAAATCTCTCTCATATTGATTATTGGGATATTGCTGTTGACACTTCTCTGAAGTAATTTCTTAAAGTGATTTATAATGTGGGCAGGGCATGGCCTGCCAGATGTTAAGTCTTCCTATAAAGAAGGCTGGACAGGTATGAGAGTGTAGAACTGACACAGGGCTCAACGAACAGGTCATTTGAAGAGATTGCACAGTTCATGTTCAGATAATTTTTTTTTTAATTTTTACAAATAATTTGAAATAAATTTCTGCCATTTTATTGTGAAAACTTTAAAGCTATAGAAATATTGAAAGAATTTTATAATGACCAAACATGCCCCATCCTAGATTCTGCAAGTAATAATTTACTTTAACTTTTTCACATGTCAGTGCACCTTGCCATTTCTTTATTCATCTATCCATTGTTGGTGCTTCCAGGCGAAGTTGTGGAGTGAAGTACACTATACACAATATACATCTAAATACTTCAGCTTGTGTACCATCAGCTAGAACTTGGTATTTATGGTTCTTTTTAGGTAAAATTTACATAAAATTACATGAATATACTTAAGTGTCCCATTCAAGAAGTTCTGACAAATAGATTTTAAACCTAAGTTTACACGTGATATCTTATATTTTAAAAATCTCTATTTAAATAACAGAGAATGGCACTTTGACAACAGGCTAATATTTAAAGAAAATCCTATTTCCTACCAAAAAATCAATATAAATCAAACATATAGGTAGAGATATTTTATAGTACATGGAAGACATTATTGGAGATTATCATGGATGTTAGTAGTTTGACTGAGGCTGTTTAGTTTGTGAATTGTAAATCCCTCTGAGAGCGTAATTCATCATTAAGGATAATTTCTGTTGCCATGATAATTCTGTGATATCAGAGTATTGCTAATTATCCTGTGGGATGAACTGAACCTGGCATTACGTTAAGTGTAGACAACGAGCCCCTTTTAAAACCCACATCCTGCTATGCCTAAAGTTTTGGAGAATTTATTCAACTTTTTTTACAGATATAGAGCAAGTATTAGTGAATTTCCTATCGACAGGAGACCTTCTGTCAAAGCAACACATTAATTTACAGACCATATAGGAAAAAAAATCTGATTTGGAGCAATTCTATGAATTGTTATAAAGGAAATTCTTTATGTAGGCTAAGTGGCCAAAAGAATTTCATTCAATATAAAACTCTTTATGAGCACATCTTAGATTGTGAGTTGGGGCGATTGTCATTATACTAATTTACCATAAAGTTAACTATGCATTGTGAATACAGGCTGTGCTATTAATTTTGGAGTAGAAATTTATGTCATATGGATAATATTTGACAAATATTAAAGTAATGCATTTTAAATTTTATCTGCAGACTTATTCCCTGGCACCATTCTCCTTCTAAGTTTGAGCCTTAAGGGTTATACGCCCATGGAAGGAGATGTTAGATATTGCCTACAGTAAAGAGGTAGCTTTGGATCTCAAGTTGATTTCTTGACCTTTTAACGTGACAGAGTCCCCATAAATGCCATGAGATATACAGTTAGAATAGGATTTTCCATATTCCTTTACCTCCCCGGCAACCGGGATTGGCACAGTAAACTATGGAGTTTCACATCTGAGTCCAAGTCACGACAGGAAGTACCATGAAAGTCACGTTTTCTGTTCTTGAGGGTGTTGGAAAGAGAGGAGACCAAAGTGGGAAAAGTAGGAAAAGCAGGCAGTCAGACATGTGGCCCTCTGTCTCCTCTTACTCCTGGAAGTTCTGAAAGAAGGAGGTTTGAATACGGGAGAAAGCCAAAGGCTGAGGTCCTCTCAGGACTCTGCATTTAGCAACCAGGGAAGCACTTGCTTTGCATGTCACCAAGTAAGAACAGAATCATTAACAAATTCTGAGACTTTTTTTAGACAGAGTGTAGGCCTGTATTTAGCTCTCCCGTGCCACCCTGAGATCCCCCGGCAAGGAATGTCATCAGCTGCCAAGACAGGGCTCAGGAGTCTGCTGACACTGTTCTTGGACAGTTTCCCAAGAGTATTGCCGTGGCCCTGGCAAAGGGGCCGTACAGTCAGGGATGCAGCAAAGATACTTTAGCCTGCGTTTATCTGAACCTCCCGAGAACTGGCGGCACCTTTGGCTTAGAGTCTGCAGGGAAGATGACTTGACCCTGACTAACCAGAGAGGCAGAAGAGACTGCATCTTTTTAAATTCCTTTTGAATTTCTTGCTTCATCTGTCTGCAGTCCTTAGTGTGTCTTTGGGAAGACCCAAATGGAGAAGAAAATAGTGAACTCTTAGTTGCTGCTGCCTCCCAGCCACTGAGCCTGAACAGAGGTCCATCCACGTGTCTAGTTCTTGGTTCCCTGTAAGCATCATGAAAGAAAATTACTGGAGGTTTTGCAGGTTTTTTTTTTTTTTATTAAGAAAATAAAAAGAGGTTTTTGTTTATTTTAAATTCAATATACCGTCTTCTCATTTGCAAAGCCTGGTTTAATATTAATGAAATATTTATTGAATTTCCACTGTGCAGATATTGTTTTAAGTTAAGTCCTCATGGAGCAATACACCGCTTTAGAACCAACAGTCTAAGAGGAAATAAAAAACAGAAAGCCCATTTTTAGGCCCCTCAACAGGTTCTGAAAAGGAAAACTCATCACCCACACACAGCCGCAATTCTCTGCTGAGGAGGGAAAACCTGCTATCACCAAATGGCAAAGTTGATCATGTATGTAACTCACACTTAGGGCTTCATGTTACCTGATATGTGGGCTTTTTCTTTGGGATGTGTATCATATGCTCTCTTAGTAGACTCTGTGGTACATTCTTATTTTGTTAAACTTGCTTATTCCAATATTTCATTGCCACTTTGATACAATAGGGCTTAGAAGTTGAAAACTTAGATGCAGGAGCCAGGCTGTTGGGTTCAAAGGACGTCCCCACATACTAGCTGTGAGACCCAGACACTCTGTGACTCACAGGGCCAGTGTTCATGAACGTTACTGTATTAATGTTAAAACCCTTACAATAGTGTCTGGACATGCCATGATCAATAAATTTTCTTCTTTCCATTTATCTTTCCCTCCCTCCTACTTTTTAAAAATTATGGACAATTGATTTCCCTGCTGTTTCATTAGTCAGCATATGTTAAAGAACCTACCAAATTAATGACACGTCAGTGCTCAACATAATGTGGAAGGTTTTGATATTGGATGGAGGGGAAATGGAAAAAAAAAAAACCCACCATGATGTGTATTCTCCCATGATCAAATTTTGAAACTCATGAGAGATTTTTTGAGTGAAGTTGTAACTCAGTCTTTATCTCCCATTTCTGTATTTAGATTGTGTGCTTCTTCCTAGGGATGAATTTTCTTATTTTATAATATTGTTTTTCTTGAGTGTAAAGAATATGTTTCCTCTGCTGTTCGACATCAGTTCTGAGCCCTGATGGAGCTGAGTCATAGTATCTGGCTTCGTGAATGGACTGGGATCCTCCAGGTACCGCTGGGCCAAGCGGCCGTGCCTTTCCACAGGCAGGGTCGGATCCTCCTTCCCTAACCTGTGGAGGCAGAGCACGGAGACTACTTTCAGATATTAAAGCAGTCTGATTTTAATAACCACACACAACTTTCAGGTATTAAATCTAATTTGATTCAGAATTTTCACCACAGCTGCTTGTCAAAGCCCCTTCTCTTCTCCTTTTCCCGCTCCCCTGTCCCCTCTTTCTCTCCTCCCCTTCCCCTCCCCTGCCTCCTCCCCCAGTCGTCTTCCCCTTCCCCTCCCTCTCCCTTTCTGCCTTCCCTCCCCTCCTCCCCTCTCCTCAGCCTGATGGGTGATGGGTGGGGAATGCAGTCATGTTGGTTTGTGCTCTGCTGACATAGCTCTCCCCGCACCCCCTCTCTCCTGCACTCTGCTCTGGGCTTCTCTAGTCCTGGGGCAAGGGGAGAGGGTCTTAAAGAAAAACAGTTCTATCAGTACTGCCAGCCACAGGGCTTCCATTATGACAGGCATCCCAAATGCTGATGGGGACACCTTCATGTGTTTTTCCAAGGTTCTACATGGACCCCTGATTTGTGTAGTTTTCGTGGGTGACTTATTCATACAATCTTGGGATTCCCTCTCCCGAACTGTTCCTATGCACAAAAGACCTCCCAAGCACATCCTGTATCTGTGGTCTTCTTGCCCCAGTAGGTAGCCCTTGGTGACTAAATCCCACCAAAAAGGCTCAAGCTCAATAAACTTTTATGTTGTTCAGGTAGCCAGTGGGAACTTTGTGTTGGCTTACATATCTCACCAAGAAAGGGAGCAAATTTAATCTATTTTACCCTCTCTGGTCCCCCTGCCCAGGATGGCTGCTCCACATTGCACATGTTTTCAGATTTCTTCAGACAGGAGGCAAGAGCTGGCCCTGAGGTGCCTGTGTGGCCCCCAGGCCCAGGGCCACCTGCCAGGCTCTGTGCTGGGGTACCAGGGTGGGCCCATGCACTCTACAGCTCAGTGACAATGGGGTCAGAGATGCTGTCCCCTTGCTCATAGGCACCCCAGTGTATCTCAGTGGGTATCTTGGAGACCCCATCTGTGGCATGAGATGAGGGCGAGGAGCCTTCATCTATACTCTCCTCAGGTTAGAAGGACCAGATCCCCCATCTCTTAGCGAGACTTGGAGGAGGCTGATGGTGACTCCTCTCAGCTGCTCTCCTGAGAATGTGAATCTGTTTTGGGCTTTTGCTAAAATGCCCACACAGCAAGAAGAGCCCATTCCTTGTCCTGTTATACTAACAATAAGTCCTGTTCTGTCACTTGAATGACGTACTTGATTTGACCAAATCTATCACCACTGCTTTTATGTATCAGTGTGTAGTTGCCACCTAATAGGACTAGATAGAAAAATGTATTTGAGCTTATAATCCAGTTAATGTTGGTTGTGTAGCATAAAGAGCAACTGATCTATAAGCAGAAGGACTCAGTTTGAGTCTCAAGAATTTTATAAGATAAAATTCATTAATAGCTATCAATTGGTTAAAACAGAATTTGTCAAATGACATCTTTCATGTAATATTTTCTTTATTATTATAATTATTAAAGTATAATGATCACAGTATTTCTTCCAAGTTCATTATGTTAAGTAAAATAATGTAGGTGAAAATTCTCCACTAATGTTCATTTTAATTCATATTTAATGTGAATTTTAATTCATTGGTATAGAAACTTCACATTTCTCTATGGTTTTGAATTAAACTTCTTTTCCATTTTCACTTCATTCATGACTATTTTCATGTAACTTGTATATCTGGCTATATATATTCCTTAGTGATATCTGTTCTTTCTTAATGAACTTCCATTTTGTGGGGATTTGTGTGTTTAGATATAATTTCTATATACAATTCCTTTAGCAAGTAGGATTCTGGCACCCACAAAATTCTCATTAATGAGAATCCTATGAAATAAGAGAAGAGCTTAAAAACAAGTTTTTCAGATAGTGTTTACTTCTAGAATGTAAATCTATGAAATCTGCCATGGTCAATTATAACTTAGCTCTTGTTTACCATGATAATGGAAGCACGAACTCAGTTATTTTGTTTAGAAATCTTAAATATGACAATATAGATTGTAACCTCACAACCAGAAATATGGTGCTATTTCTGCTATACTTTCATTTGATGTTTTATTTTGTCAAGTGGAGAAAGCTTTCTTTATGTTTGGGCAACATTTCAGAGTCCTACTCAAAGTGAGACCTAGAGATTACTGGCAAGATCCTTGACATTTGCTCATATAATTCACAGCAGGTTAGCCTTAACCAACAGTGGCTCATCACTTGCTGTGTGGCTTTCCCTTTATGTGACCAGTGCCAGTCACTTTGCTTTTCCACATGTGCTGTGCAGCTCTCCACCCCCACCAGCCCTTGTGCTGTCACCACTGCTTGCAGACTTTAAGGTGAATTTTAGACAGATCTGCCTTACTGTCATAGAACTATTTAAATTAGGAATTCATCACAGTGTTAATATGCCCATCAATGATATCCCACCCACGTGGACTTGAATTGCCCTTTTCTACCACATCTTTTAGTTAAAAGTGTGTCCACTGGGAACTCAATGTTCTATAACATCAGGATGTCTTCACGCTTATATATGAGATTCCGGATTGCTCTCTGTAGGTATACAAAGATGTATTCTGTTTCAAATTATTGATGCATTTCCTATTCATTTTAAACAATCTGCATTGGCGTGATTTAAAATGTTTTAGGCACAACTTGATTGAACTTTGAATATTTGACTTTCATCATTGTTAAAATGACGTTAGAAGTAATAGTTATATAAAGCCAACAAAATACATGGATGATGAAAATATGTCATGTACATAAGCAAGCATTAAAGAAAAAAAATCTAAAAATTAAAATAATAGCCTAATTCTATTAGCAATTTTATGGTAGCTATAATAGATTATACTCTTAAATAATTATGCAAAGTTTTACAAGATTTACCTGGAGCAGTAAGTGTGCCCATCAATGCCTTCTGGTGAAGCATGAAAATTATAGCTTCATTTTTAAGTCTTGTTAACTTTTCAGTTGAAGTGCTTATTAGAATGTTTATTCTAAAGCAGATGTGGACTCTTTTAGAAAGTAGATGCTGACATAGAATGAGATATATGTGTCACCAAAAATATTGGTTGCTAAGGAGATGTTTGGATATGCATTTCAGTTTATACAAGACCAAATTAAGAGCAAAAATAGTTGAATACATTTCTGTAACACGTGGTGGTGGTAGAGAAAGAGTTACTCAAACTTCCAAAATGAAAAAATTAAAAGAGATCACTTTGGATTATGAATATGTTCCAGGGTTTAGGTGGCTGAGGCAGAGCTATACTATTTCACTCTGTCCTGGGAGAATGTAGTACAGTCCTGCGTGACTTAATGACAGGGATGCATTTGAGAAATGTGTTGTTAGGCAATTTTATCATTATGTGAACATCATAGAGTGTACTTTTACAATCCTAGGTAGTATAGCCTACTACACACCTAAGCTATATGGTCTAGCCTACTGCTCCTAGGCTATAAAAAGCTGTACAACATGTTACTGTACTGAATACTGTAGGCAACTATAACACAATGGTAAATATTTATGTATCTAGACATATGGAAACATAGAAGAGGTACAGTAAAAATATGGTATTATAACCTTATGGGATCACTGTGGTATATATGAGTGGTCCATCATTGGCCAAAATGTTGTTATGTGGTGCATGACTATACAAACAAGATTCTAAAATACCCCAATTGTGTTACTATGTGATGGTGTATGCATGAATATGTGTGTGTCTGGGGGTGGTCAGCAGTGGTTCAGGTTGTTTTGGTTCCACAAAGCAGGAAAAAACACAAAAGTAATTAATCGTAGGAATTAATTATTTGACATATCTGAAAAGTCTGCTGGTATTGTGGGCTTCAGTTAAGGTTTGATCAGGGGTCAGTAACTTTTCTGTGTGATTGTCTTCACTTTTTCCTCTGCTAAGAGTCAACTTGATTGTAGGCTGTCTTCCCTTATAAAACAAAGGCTACTACAGTTCTGGATCTCATGTTCTCAAATACATCAGCTGGAGAAAGGAACTTTCTTTTTTTTGATTGTCATACAAAAGTCCTCAGCTTTACTGTTATGTTCCTGTCTTGGGTTTTTTCCACATCAGAGCTGTTCATTGAGGTAAATTGAACAACCTACTTGGATTTGTTTAGACCTGTCTGGGTTACTCCTCATCACTACTGCAATGTGGTGATCAAGTCAATTCAATGCAAAAGTCAAGGCCATTGAAAAAGGGGGTAGAAAAGGAATTGGTGTTGGGAGAACCTGCAGTGTCTGCTCTTTGGGAGAATGGAGAATAGGAAGCTGAAAGGACAAATAGGGGTCGTGTCATGTCAGCCTTGGGTAGTTTTGAAGTTTGCAGTTATAAAAAGACAGAGGGGATTTAGACCGATTTCCAAACTGACCTCTTGGCCAAAGAATATGTTTTTTCACAGAATTAAAAATATTGTAATGTAACCTAAGAATAAAAATAGGGCTAGAATATCAAAGATTGGAAACAGAGTAATGAGAACAATATCTGATGGTAATTAATATAATTTTTTTGATTCTGCCCCTTTGCTACCTTCTCATCTTTATTTAGATATCATTGATCTCAGTGAGGCTGTGTTGATTCACTCCATCTTAAGGAGCAATACCTCACCCAGCAGTTCCTATTTACTTTCTGTTTTGACTTTCCCTACATAAGTGGACATCTGCATTTTACTAATTTATTTCTGTGTTGATTATTTCTCTCCTTTAAAAGATAAGCTGCACAAGGGCAGGAATTTTTGACTGTTTGGAACACTGAATGGAATAGAGCTTCCATTTGGTAGGAGTTTGATAAATATTTGATGGATATGTTACCATGTATACTTTTGTTATGTTACAGTAGCATTTGAAGTTTGTGGGGATAGCCATTTTAATAAAGACTTTTAAAGATCATCGAATAGAAAAGCACTTACATATCAGACAGGATGCTATCTGATGCCATTTGTTACCACTGTTCAGCCAAGAACAGCTTACCTGTAGACCTAGTATCTAGAATGAATCTGGGCTACCAAGCTGGAAATTATAGAGTAACAGTGGAATTCAGTATCCTGTGATCTTGCTAATCAGATCCTCACATTATGGAAATGGAGAATTCATGAATAGTTATTCCACTTGATCTCTAATGCCAAAAATGAAAATAGATCAGAAGCTTAATTCACTCTTTCGTACTTAACAAGCAATGCATAATATAAAACTGGGACATCAATTGGACCCTGTCCAGCCCAAATTAGAATTCGGCAAATCTAGATTTTAAATGCCCCAAATGGAAACTTTTGCCACCTTTTACAATGTCTTGCCTTATGCAAGAGAACTTGTGATAGCCTATTAGATTTATCTATGTTAATACACCATATTCTTTCATGATAGTCTTTTAAAGGATCTAATCTGGGATGGGTAACTTGTGTTAGATAAACATGCAATCAGGGAAACCAGGAGGGTCATGAAATGGCCAAATCCTATCAGCTATTTCACTGTCCCATTAAACTGAGTGCTGGAGTTGGTGTGTTGAGTTCCCAAAACAGTATTTGACCACCTGCTTTGTATTTAGTACGGTCAACCCGGTTCTCAGTTACGCACCATTGTGGGGCTATGGAAATGCATGGTCTTTGCAGTTGGAAGGCTGAGGTTAGATTTTAGCTGAACTGCAGGCTGTGTGAGGTCTGTATAAGGTAGTTCCATTAGGCCTCGACTTCTTCAGTATCTCTTACAGACCCCAAGAGTGTCTGGTTTCTAGGAAACCGAATACATATTTGTTGGCTGAAGGTAGAGTCCTCATGTATTTAGGGTGATGGTTTTTAAATACAAGCATTTCATTCTTAAGGTGACTTCTTGTGGCTTAAAGTGTAATGAACGCACATAGTGCATAACATAAACTATAGTAAAGTTCGTGTGATATGTATAACATATGACTTTATGGAGAAAGATATAAGAATCATTTTCTCCATTGAATGTTACAAAGTGCATCTTTCTTTAAAAATAGGTCCTTAAGTGCTGACACCAAGTGCTAATTTACCCTAGTATTTTAAACTCACATTTAAAGTGGTATGACAATACCTAATTAGCTAATTTAAGAAGTTCATTGCTTTTCCTTTTAATCAATAGTGTACCTGTATATATACATGCACCCACCAGTAATTGGGTTGGTTTCCAAATTGCAATCATGCCTTATAATAAGCATTAGAAACAAAGTTGTTTTTCAGGTTAATGATTTTTCTGACATGCCACAATTGATGTAATTGCAAGTTATATTTTATAAGTGGAAAATATGCCCATTTTTAATTTAGAAAGTAACATTTGTTAAAAGGAGTAATCCACATTTAAACATTTAATGCAATGCACATTTAATTTTCAAAACATTGCTTGAGGCAGTAGTTTGACGTTTTCTTATAACTTATCAGATTGCTTTTTAAGGTTATGCTGGAAAATCAGTTTGCTATAGTAAATCCTTGAAAAAACTATGACTATCATCCCAAACCTCACAGCCATCTTAATGAAGACCTTTCTTCTGTTTCATAGTCAGCGTCATAGTTAGTATTAATTACTTTTTAAGCTTATGTCATAGTCTTAGCAATTTAACTCAAATTGACATGATGGCTCAGATGGCAACTTCAGCAAATGCTCAGGAAATGTACTGAACACCATTTAAATCTACTGCAGGAGATACCAGATGTGGATTTTCTATATAAATATATCACATTATATCCAAATATTTAATATATTAAGGAATACGAGTTCAAAGTTGGGTATATATGGTCTTATATTTAAGTTTTTATATTTAAGGTACTAAGTTTGTCAGGGGACATGGTTTTCTCAATATTTAAAAAGTAAGATGTCATCAGGTTCCATATTTTTGCTTTAGGGACTGACACTTTCTTTGATATATTTACTGTATCATTAAGGCCAACTGTAAAGTTGATATTGTTTCTTAAGTTCTACTCTTCCATTGAATGCTGGTGCAAGTCCTCTCTCTTGGGTCAATAACTTTTTACAATAGGGTCTCAGAGACCTCCCTGGTACCCTATACACTTTTAATCACTACTAGTTGCATGATGTATTTGATGAAAGATACCAGTAATTGTTGTTTATGGTTGTTTTTAGTTGTCCCCAACTAAATTGTGAAGCTTCTATGAGGTGGGACCAATTCATATGTCTTGGTGTAGAACAGAGCTCTAACTAGTCCCTTGTGTATGCCTAGTGATAAATCAGTATTTGGTGATGGTCAGAAGTCCATTTGATGTTTGGAAATCTGCAGCCCAACCTGACTTAGTTATTCTTCCTCTTATTTGACATATTAATTTCTACCATGACTTACTCTTTCTTTATCATTTGTTATACTCATCATGCTTTATGAGTATCCAGTGGCAGTGAGTAAATTCAGAGTTAGGTGATGAAATTATCAACATCTGTCTTGAGTTTTGAAACAACCTTCTCAGTATATATTTTAAGTAAAGATGACTAAGTTAGAATCCCACCAATTTTTTGCTACGCATATATTCTTTTAGAATTTGGCACTTGAACTCAAAGTTCACCTTTTATTGTATTATGTGTGGCTTTATATCACATTGAAAGTGATGTAATTTAATGGGAAGCTATCTAGAATCTGGCAGTTGGTTGTCCTAAGAAGCTTAAAATAAGGTAGCTGTAGTTAAAAACCCTATTATGAAAACATTCAGATTCCCTGTCCTTATCATAAGCAAAAGTTTGTGCTCTCACATTTTATACAGACATTTAGAATTTAGTGCAATGCTCAACCTACAGCATTACCAGGGAATTAAATCCCAAGAATGTTCTTCCATTGTATCCAGATTGGAGTATCCCCCGAGCAGCCTCAGCAACTTTCCATTCTGATGGGACTTGCTTTATTAGCGGCTCAAGTTAAATTTTCTTCTTGAATGTTTTATCTGTAGGTGCCAATACTCTCATTTCCACTTTCAACATCTTTTAAATAATACATATAATGCAACTTATTTTAAACACTGAGTTTCTGGTCAAATGAATCTTGTGATGAAAACATGATGTGTATTTCTGTACAAATTATGTAAAACATTTATGTATAAATGTTTTGAAACCATGTTCTGTTTGGTCCATGTTCTGATTGATTGGCATAAATAACTAAAGGAGGATATGATTCTTTTAAATGATAAATCCTAATAACAGATTTGATGACGTGTGTGGGTGATTTTTCAGGGACTAACTTGTGCGGAGAATGCAAGTGCTGTTCACCTTACCTTCAATTTGGAGCTATGGGAAACTCTGAAAACCAGAAAATCTTTCATGGGCTCGTGAAAAAGTCATTTGGGATTAAATCTGGCCTGTAATGATGCACAGTTCTTTACAGTCATTGTTTCCTCACATAATGTGAATATTCATATTTTTGCCTCAGAGATATCAGCATATTTTGTTAATGAGTGCAAACAGACTGCTGGGAGCATTATTTGAAAAAGGTAGGTGCATCTTTCCAAATCCAGATGAATTTGACTATGGAAACACATCTGATTCCAGGGATTTACATAACCAACTGGGGAACCTATAACAGATAAAAGTTAATATTTGTTTCTACTAAGATAATGATAGGGCCATGATCAGGCATAGAGAAATCTTACTATGGTTGGGAAAATGCAGACATTTTGGTTCCTGTTGCCGACTCTGTAAATGAATGTGATTTATATTTTTCTCAATGTCTGTGCCTGTGGCAGAGAGAAGGAAGAAAGCAAATGCAGGAGAGTCCAAGGTGATGGGTTAGATCAACTAGAAGGGCAAAATATTAAAATGACAGCCATCTAGTTGTAACACAAACCAACTTCTGGCAGCTATGAAAAGTACCACAGAACAGTTTTCATGAAACTGCTTGAAGACCCAGAACTACACAGAAAAGCCCTGAAAGGATCCGATTCTAAGTTAAGGACTTCCTAGGGCAAGTTAGGGTTTAAGTAGTGATTGAACTTAGTCTTGATTGCTCTGCATCATAATTGCCCGTTTACTCTCTGTACCCTCCTCTAGACTGTTAACTGTGTCACCAGAGGACTTTCTGTCCGTGCTGTTGAGCGAGGGGTTCTCAGCTCCTGGAACAGCATCTGCCAGTTCATTCTATATTTGGCAATAAGTGGATGAAGTTTGTTTAGTTATGGTCCAGTGACTGTAAGTCTGCACATCATGCTTTAAATCTGTGACGTTTAATGGGGTGTGGCGCAGCTGCAGAAAGGGAAGGAAGTGGCCATGTGCTTCTAGAAGTTGTAGCAGAATCTCTTTGGATAGAGAAGAAGGACTTATTTTTAAACTACGGTGCTCATGGCATCCCATCTAGATTCTAGCATGTCTTGTGGTTCACTTCATCTGCTGAGAATTTCTACTGTAGGGAGCCATTATTACTGATGAAATATTTCCTATTTTTATTTTGTACAAAGTGAAAAATAAGGGTGACAACCACTGTTACAAACAGCACATAAGCTATTCAAACACAATCATGAATAACACATGTTAATTTATAGGCTTAGCAGTTCTAATAGATGGCTGTTTTAATATATGTTTGAGGGAAAAACCATGCCATGCATTTCCTTTTGGTTAAGTAGGTCTGCGGGAACATGCAGACAGAACTGTTGTGCTTCTGTTGTTGGGTCTTAATGCAAGCAAATGACAGACAGAGTTCTAAGGGGAAATATACATGGTTTTAGAGTTGGCTTTCAAACCCAAGTCTAACATTCACACAGTTCACAATTCTAAGATTCTATAAATCTACACTTTTCCACATTGCCAATAAATTCTACCCTGTAGAATCACAGCTCTGAACTGCATCTTATGGCTTCCTGTTTCTTTGGACTCCATAACCTTGAGACCAGGGAGCACATCTGCTGAAGTAATACTGGGGAATTTTCATGGCAAAAGAAATAGAGGCTTATGAATATTACTTAAATTGAAAACCTAACCAATACACAGACTTAAAACTTATGTAAGTACCAAGACTTTGGAGGCAAAAGGTAGTAGAGATGGTTTAAACAAGCTGAATCCTCATTTGTCATAGTAGGAAGTCAAAAGACAATGTTTAATTGGATACTACAAGCATTTTGATATGTCTATTATTTATAGATGTGGAAGTAACTGGTAGGAAAAACACAAATAGAAAAATGCTAACGTTGCCGGCATCTAAATGGAGGAAATGAATGCAAAAAGAGATGAGGAAGGAAGGAGTTGTTTTTCAATATAAAATCCTTTTGAACTATTTAGCATTTAACTATATGCATGTATCATTTTCATAATACAAAATTTAAAAAGAGGTGATATAAGCATTGATCTGATATAGCAAATTGATTCAGGATGTTAAATATTTATTTTTTTTACGATTTAATACATATCCATTAGCAACTTGAGAATAACAGAAAAGTACATCTATCACCACCCCCACTCCCCTGGGTTTACTTAATAAAAATGGAATTATGGGCTGGGCTGGTAGTGCATGCCTGTAATCCCAGCAACTCCAGAGACTGAGGTGGGAGGATTGCTTGAGCCCAGGAGTTTGAGGCTGCAGTGAGCTATGGTCATGCCACTGTGCTCCAACCTGAGAGATAGAGGGAGACCTCATCTCAAAAATAAATAAAAAAAGCATTATAGGAGCAATTACTGAATATCTTTTTTTGTTTTTTAGGATCACTTACTCATGATAATAAGCATAATCAGAATGATAGCTAACATTTATGTCCACTGGTTTATATATATTAGCTCCTTTTATTTCTCCAATGCTCACATGAGAACTGCTGTTACAACCCCCATGTTATAGATGAGGTAACCAAAAGCCAGAGTGTTAATGAACTTACCCAAGACACATTGCTTATAGATGGCTGGCTCAGGAAATAAATCCTGGAATTGAATGAACAGGAGTGATAAAAAGCTGTCAACCGGATTTTGATTGAATTATGTTTTAGCTTATTAAAGGTAAATTACATTCTATGATACCTTTGATCACTTGAAAGTTCCCTTAAGTTTTATTCGGTATTAGGAGTAACATGTGGCCTCTGTTTATCAGTCATTATTGATTTTATTTGCTTTAAATTGTTAGAGATGCAATGCATTTTAAAAACATTTTAAAAAAAAAGATTTGGGCAGTTTTAGATCTACAGAAAAGTTGGGAGAGTAGTACAGAGAGTTCTCGTATACCCCAATCCCAGCTCCCCGTATTATGAACATTTTACATTAATATATCACGTTTATTATAATTATAGAATCCATATTGATAATTCATATTAACTAAAGCCTTAGGTTTTACCTAATGCCTTTGTTTCTATTCCAGGATCCCATCGAGATTACAATACTACATTTAGTTGTCATGTCATCTCCTTAGGTTCGTCTTGGCTCTGGAAGTTTCTCCAGCTTTCCTTGTTTTAATGACTTTGGCAGTTTTCAGGACTATCAGTCACGTATATTATAGGATGCTCCTCTACTGGAATTTGTCTGATAGGGCTAGGGTACATATTGTTAACATAACTTACCACTGTTGATGTTGACCTTGATGACTTGGCCGAAGATAGTGTTCGTCAGGTTTCTCCACTGTTCTCTCCCTTGTTATACTCTACTTAATTTGGAAGGAAGTCATTATGTACAGCTATACTTAAGGAGTAGGGAGTAATACTCTCCCCTTTTCAAGGCTGGTGTATCTGTGTGAGTTATGTGGTATTCTTCTGCATGGCAGATTTGTCTTTTCTCCCCATTTATTTATGTATTCAAACCTTTATATTAATATGGACACATGGATATTTATTTTACACTTTGTGTTATAATCTGATACTATTGTGTTTATTTTGTTGCTCAAGTTGTTATAGCTCTTGTCAAAGAGGCTCATGTGTCCCTTTGACATACTTCATTCATTCATTCATTTTTTCATTTGTGCTTCCTTATTTTCTGGCACTACAAGATTCTCCAGGCTCATCTTGTATTTTCCCTGCCCTAGTCCTAGGATCAGCTATTTCTTCAAGGAGCCCTGGTTCCTTTTGTTGAGAATGATATTAGAAACCAAGGGCAGTCAGTGTGATCATCGCTACTGAGATGTCCTTGATTTTAGGCCCTCTCAGCTGACACAGGCTAGAGATATATGTGTATATGCATTATCTATAAATATTTCTATATGTAACCATCTGTATCTATGTGAAGCTACATACAAGTTCATACTGTTATCTCCAGTTGTAGCCCATTACGAGCTGGATCATTCTAGCATCCTCCTCTTGCTGAAATATGTCTTTCCACTCCAAAAATGATCATCCTGGCTCAAACCACATGCCATCCATTCACTTAGTTGTTCAATGACAGCATAGAAGTATAGCAGGATCACAACTGTTAACCCATACCTCTGTGGGAAATGACATCACCAAGATTACAATAATTAAAATAATTTATTTTCCCTTTAGTCTTACAGTCTCCACTCATTTCCAAAGTTACTCAGGTCCCCATCACTTCCCCCACCTCTGTCAGTGAGGTTGTTTCATACAGTTAGGTTGCATTGTCACATTCAACATTTTATCCTGAGATCCCTTGATCTCCAAAATGGTATTTTAAAATTTGCATACATTAAGCTTCATTCTTTGTGTTGCAAAGTTATATGGGTTTTGACAAATGCATAGTGTCATGTGACAATCATTACAGTTTTATACAGAATAGTCTCACTGCTCTAAAAATCCCCTGTGCTTCACCTATTCAACCCTTTTCTCCTCCATATAAGTCCCTGGTAACCACTGATTTTTTTTCTGCCATCTCTATAGTTTTGTCTTTTCCAGAGTGTCATATAATTGGAATCATACAGTTTGTAGTCTCTTCAGATTGGCTTCTTTCACATAGTGATATGAGTATAAGGTTCCTCCATGTCTTTTCATGGTGTGTGATAGCTCGTTTCTTTTTAGGGTTGAATCCTGTTCCACTGTATGGATGTACCACAGTTTATTTATCCATTCACCTTTTGAAGGCAATCTTGGCTGCTTCCAGTTTTGGCAATAATGAATAAAGCTACTATAAACATTCACATGCAGGTTTTTTTGTAGACAGCTTTCAAATAAATTGGGTAAATACCTGGGAGTATAATTACTGGATAGCATGGTAAGACTATATTTAGCTTTCTAATCAAGCAACTGCCAAGCAGTCTTCCAAAGTGGCTGTACCATTTGCAATTCTCATCAGCCTGTTCTGTATCCTTGACGGCAGTTGGTATTGTCAGGTTTGTTGGTTGTTAGCTATTCTAATAGCTGTTTAGTAGTATCTCATTCTTATTTTAATGTATAATATTGTTAACAGAAACTATGGCTTCTATTTGAAATGCCTTCTGCCTAAAAGCCCCTAAATCAGAGTTTTTGCAAATCTCACCCCAGAAAATATGAAGACTTTGAAAAACTGAAGAACTCATATGGATCTTCAGAACAAAGACCCATAGCTAGAATTGGTAGGATTTTTACTGACTAGTTTGGAACAGGAAAAAAAATGAGTAAAAAAGAAAACAATAAGCATAGCAATAGCAGACTAAGTATGTAGGAGAGTAGACACAGATGATAGAACACTGAATTCTAGGAGTATTATAAAATTATATGGGTCCTGGAATCTCCCTTTGAAATAGTGAGAAAAACAGGTTGTGGAACAGAAAATAAACTCATCACATAGTGGAAGATCAGTGGACATGGCAGACTACAAAACCCTGGAAAATGAGCCATGTGAGTCACATGTGACAGGCAAAGGGATCACTTCTTTAATATCTAAATAGCCTCAAAATTTGGTGACTCTTGTCTTTCTCACACCCCTAATTCAGTGGATCGCTAAGAAATCCTGTGGAGTCTACCTCTGAAACATCACTCAGTGCCCCTTCTATGTCACCCAATCATAAGTGGTTGTTGGCAACAGCCTGCTCTACTCAATCTTGTATGCTTCAGAGTCCTTTTTCCCATAGGAGCCAAAATGATTTTTCAAAAACACAAAGTTAAATTTCTCAATGGCTTCTCTTCCTGAGAATATTAGAACTTCTTAACATGGTTTAAAGGCCTTACATGAACTCTCTTTTTTTAAACGAATCTTCCATACCTTGAGGATATTCCCTTTTCTTCTTTTTATAATCTAGGTATCTTGAAATGTCAAAGTCACTGATATTTAGTGTTTATGACATCTAGGGTACTATAAGTTTTTGAGAACAAAGCTTATATTTTCTAGGTACCTGTTCATAGAAGGGACTCAAAAGTTAGTAATTGAATGAATACATATTTGATAAAATGTTCATTACATTGCCATTTATAATGAAAATAAAAAGTATTCGAATAGATAATGATGGGAAATTGTGAAATAAGTTAATATGGAGCCATATAGTGGGCTACTATATAGCAATTAAAATTATGGTTAGATTATATATGACCTGGGAATGTGCATGCACTGTAACAAGGTACAGGAAACCAAAATGTTTATATACTGTGAATCTAAGATTATTAACAGATATACGCTTGGGCCTGTAGAAAAGTTTGGGGAAAAAAAATGTATCAAATTCTCAGAATGCCAGAAGTATTTTCTTTTTTATACTTTTTGGGTTATTTTCCATATACTACATGATTAATAATAAAATGACTTATTTTATTAAGAAATCACTGTAAAATATACATTTGTTTTTGAGATAACTGTGTACAACTCAGAATTACTGATTATTGCCCAGTTAGTTGATCTTGTAGGACGACTTTTTACTTTGACAATAAAAAGGTGCTAGTTTTATACTTATGCACATAAAATAAAACTTCCAATTCTAAATAATACAGTATAGCTAAGGGTATAGAAGCAGATGCAAAAGGAAAAAAAATCCAGTTGCTCCGAGTTTCCCCACTTAAATACCTGGAGAGCACCAACCATTCTCATTCCAAATGCTCTTAGCTATAATGTCCCCCAAGAAGCCATGTGAAAATGGAAACCACAAATGTTGAATCATCATAGGTAAGAAAAAGCCAGTGTTAGCTTTACACATCTCTGTGCCTACTCAAATTAGGTAGTTCACAACTGAGGAAAAGCCTAGGTTTTGTTGTTAAACACAGAGCCAAAAACTGATGTGAGAGCTAAAAAAGATCCAAAAGCAACAGTATCATCAGTTCAATGCTTTGCCCTTAGTAAATGTAGCTATCACTGTTCCTCACCCTAGGTGAGTAAGAGTTTGCTCATTATTACATTTGTTCTGTGTTGGCTCAGAAAATGAAACCACTGTGCAAACTTGCACAAAATCTCCATGCTTAACTGGTACCTATCAGCTACCAAGACATTTTGCCAGCATGCTATTTAACTCAAGGAACAACAACTACAAAAGAATGTATTCATTTTGGAAGATAAAATTGTAAAAGATAATTATGGAAGAACAGCCTCGAAAGTGTTTAAACCTTATATTATTCCTGTAGGAAATTAGCTTCTTAAATGCTTTCTTTTTTTTAGCCTTGATAGATGCAAAGAACACCCTCCTGAAAAACAGTCATGAAACACTGTATGCACCTTCTCATTAGGAAATTAGCATGCTACTACTACTCGAGAAGAGTATTTTCTGAAAGTATGAGAAGGGAATTCTAAAATGTGTTCTATGATTTATAAATATGACTTATTAAGTATCTACTACTTTATCTTTGGGCTTCAAATATAATACTGAATTTTAAATTAGAATAATCAGGTTTCCCAAGATCTAAAAATATTATGAAAAATGCTACTATTCTGCTAAAAGGAACGGTTTCTGCCCAAGTATCTCAATTTTTATCACTTTTTTTAGTCATTATTTTATATGCTGCAGAAGAGTCAAATAAAAATTTTGTTATAAAAGCTTCTCTAGTGGACTGAAGGGTATGCCATTTTCTCCACTGTCACCTGGAACCCAGTAGAGGGTCTGGCACATGATAGAACCACAAGAAAGATCTCATGCATGGGTGAATAAATTAAAGGATTTATGCCAGTCAGTTTGTCTTTATCAGTTCTGCTAACTAGATCATCAGGCCCAATAACATCTTTAATATGCACTATGTTATTGCATGACCACTGTACTGAGTAGATCACATCTATATTGAATTTTGAAGGGTATATTTTCAAGTGTTTTATGTCATTAAGATTTTGAATCACACACACACAGTGTCCGGTGTTTGGAACCCAGATATTTTTAAGCCATATATATTGAGTCATCTTTGTTTTCAGTTCTTCTCAAAAGTTTCCTGTCTGCTAATAAGTGACTATACAGGGAAATCCCAAACTGATATTTTATAATGGGAGTAATTATTTGAAGATTTAAATTCTATTCAACAAATATTTACTCAACACCTATTTAATATTTATGTGTCAGGGTTTTTGACATACTTCATTTAGTTTCAACACCCCAGTGACACATGAAGTTGATATTATCACTCAAATTTTGTAAAAAGCACAATGGAGGCTAAGTGAAGTTAATTCAATTGACTTAGATAAAGTAGAAAATAGCTGAGTGGGCAGCCACTCCACAATTGCAAAATGTCAAACTCTACCACCCTAGTCTATTCCTTCTTGAAATAATTTAAGAGAGAGTTTAGTGTAGTAGAAAATGCAGGGAATGTTTTGAAATGAGTCAGAATTTAGTATTGATGTTTTTTGTATGACTCTGAGTAAAATATATACACTTTTCAAGCCTCATTTTCATCTGCAGACAGTACCTTCCCTGACATTGTTCAAGTGCCGCATAAATAGTGCCTATCACTATCTATACTGTTAGAACACTATTTGATTATATTTTAAAATATTGCTAGCACATATAAGACATAAAATGTCTCCCTGTTTATCCAAGTAGAGATTTGGAAAGGGGGGATATTTCATAGTATGGTATAAATAACATCTAATGTCTTTTCCCATTAAATTCTACAAAAAATCTATACATTGTCTCAAAGAAAAAAAGGACACTGAAAATAATGTAATAAATAAAAAGGTGGAGTAGAAACTGACAGAAGGCCATAGGAGATGACAAAATGTTTGAAAACACATATATCCCTGAAAGCGGGGGATGAAGGACGAGAACTTTGAAGTTGACTCTAAGCCATGAAATTCTGCCACAAAACAAAGACACAGAAACCAGCAAGGAAATTGTATATCCAAGAGATGAAAAGAACAAAGCAGGTGGTAAATAAAAACAATATAGGCTTGAAAACATCAGCAATGACACCAAACTACCCTAGAAATTAAAGATAGAGACACTAAATGGGAAATTACATCAGTGAAGTAGAAAATAAAGTCATGAAGCAACTGGAGAAAGTATAAAAACTTGTTGAAAAGATGAACAAGTATGTAATGGATTTAGGACTTACAGGAAGAAACGCTGAAGTCCAAACAGGCAACTAGTTTTCGAAGTGACAGAACGTCTGTCACATATTAAATAGCCACATATTTTCAAAATGGAAAGAGGAACTGAGTTTTTAGTTTGAGAGACGTTACCGAGTCCCAAGAAGGAAACAAAAAGCACAAACAAGTACAAAGAGAATTATTCATAAATTTACTAACAAGGGAACAGTAGTATATTATATAAGTTGAAAAATGTGCAATGTGTGTAAATGAACTATTTTGGATGTTTTCCTTTTCTAATCAAAGGAATGATATACAAGCATATTACAAATATTACATATGCATATATCCATATGTATATCACTAAGTAATATATACATATATAAGTGATAAGGACATGTTTCTTTCATATATACATATGTAGCCTAATATTATTTTACTGAAATAAATTAATGTGATAAAAGTGAAAAATTCACCTAAATGATTCTCCAGAGATTCAAGGACCACTTTAATTTTGAATGAAAGGCTGTGGTATTCCTGTGGAAATACATGAATGATAACTATTAGTGATCTAGGCAACTTTTATAAAGGTACCATTCATTATGTAAGCAGCTGGGGGGAGAAATACTTACAAAACAAAACTGTACCATAATTTAGAAATATTTTAAATGTTAATGCTCAACAGTGAGTCAGTCTCATCATAAGGAAAGAAAGGTGAAAATTCAATGTGTTATTTAATACTAAATGGGGTTTGATAATGGCATGAGACAAACGTACAATTTCTTTTATGTGATTGACGTAAAGTGATATGGTAACTCAGTAGAGACATTATCTATGAAAGAAAGAAAGATGACTCCTTCATAATGGCCGCTAAAGTAGGAACCAATTGACAATAAACTTTAAAGCATTGATACATGAGTTCTATATAATGAAAACCAATAATTTTTATTGGAAAATATGTGTATGTTTTTTGTTCAGTAATGCTTTCTGGTGGTCTATGCCGTTTGTCCTTGTACCCAAATATATTGTGCACCTATTATGTACCTTGAAGAAAAGATAGAATATTGTGCTCAAGAAATATTTCTTGAATGACTTAATGAAAGCTGTGAATCCCATCTTTCTTGTGGATACCTTTTTTGCTCCAAACCACAGGGTTTCATGCTTTTTTGAGTTCCTTGGAACTCATTTGCTTGTAGCACACGTTTAGTTAATTCAAGAACTAGTTACTGGTGCTAGTGATTCATCCTTGTTAATAATAATAGTTAAAATTGTAAATATCTCTGTTTAGAAATGTGATACAAAATGTAGATCTTGCACATTTAAATTTAAAACATATTAATTATATTGAAACTAGAGCTTATTACTTAGGGAAGAATTGCATCTTTATTATTAATGTAACCATCTTTAAATGTGCAATAAATAGTCCTTTTAGTGTGTATAGTGTTAAGTTCCTCAGGGAATAATGATAAAAATAAAATGCATGAAGGAAGCTAACACACTTGTATTTGAATGCTGCTATTAATGCTTTCTGAAAAAGTTTTTTTCAATGGTTTAAAAATATATTGGTTTTACAAATACTTTTTTGAGATTAAGATTATTTTTCTGCGGCAATACATTTCTAAAATATAAGCCAGGTTTTAAATATGTTGAAATCTCTGTTATAAATTGAAGACTGTCTCTATTGTATTTTGTTAAAGAAAAGTTATTTTTAAAATTTGATCTCTTCTGATTTATTGCTTAAAATTCCATACTTTAAAATATCAGATTATTCTGGTTAAATATTAATAATTTATAGCCTACTCATTTGCCATTTGAAGCTGCATAGAAAGTTCTGTTGCCCATATTTGTTAGTAAAATTTGATCTCTTCTGATTTATTGCTTAAAATTCTATCCTTTGAAATATCAGATTATTCTGGTTAAATAATTTATAGTTTACTCATTTGCCATTTGAATGTGCATACAAAGTTCTCTTGCCCATATTTTTTAGTGATATACTAATTAGTGTACATTTTTAAGATATATCATGAAAATATTAAATTATAAACTAATTTTCCTCTTAATTTAATATATTAGGATATTTCATAATTCATATTACCTATTAATGGTCCTTTGAAATAGTTTTACATTATTGTTCAAATTTATGAATAAATACTAGTATATTACAGATTTTACTTGAGTAAATTGAGATTTATAGAGGTTAACTTAGAGAACACTCAACAAGGAAAAAAAAATATTGAAAAACCGGGATTCATCCTTAAGTATTTCAGATTTCTGAGACAGCATTCTTATCCATGAATGAAACTGCCTGTTACCTCCCTTAAGTTCTGCAGATTATTGGTATAAATAATGGTTATTTATACCAAGAAAGGTACAAATATTTTCTAATTATGATTTATACTAAGTTTTATATGCTCCATAAAATGTTTACAGTATGTTTTCATATAAAACCTTTTAAAACAAAATTTTTTTCTGCCAGATACTTGTTGCATAGAAATGTTTGCAACAAAATAAATGCTCTGCTTTTGTAGAAAATGACATTAGGGTATGTGATGTGACTTTACACAGGTGCTCATACACAACACACACATAATCCATGGTTGTTACAAGAGTAGAAAGAGTCTAACATGTAAGAAAATAGTTACCAGTGAAAGAAAATAACATTTAAAATATTTAAGGAAGTAAATTAATATCTTTGAAGAAACACAAGCTATTAAAACACTATCTCTTTACACTTTTGTTCTGTGGTACTTTGAAACTATATCCAAAGTCATTATTTTTAAATTTACTTGTAAACATACAAAAAATTGCATTGTCGCGTGATTGCTGAGGGGGAAAGGCAGTTTATGACACTATATTTTTATACATAAGGTCTAACTTATAATTGGCTACATAATCTTAAATTTCTAGGATACTAGAAAATATTTATTGTCAAGCACATTTCAAAAGATTTTATTATTTTCATAATAATAACTTCTGTAAAATTTCCACATACAGAAATATAACTACATGCATTTGCATTTAAATTATTCAGGTACGTAATGAGGAAGATGTGAGTTCAGAGATGACTTATTTGAGAATGATGCTTAATGCTGAACATTTTAGTTTGGGGTGGTATGTTTATAATTGATTACTATATAAGATATTTGTTTATACATTTTTATCTTTGATCATAATTTGATCCTGTAATAATTATAACACTGAACCGTGAATCTTGGAATACATTCCTAATGAGGGAAAAATGAATCCCTCTTCTCCTTGCCCCATTTGGAAGCCCTGGCTGTGTCCCAGGACCATTCTCCAGCCCATGGTGAGACACGGGCAAGTGCAGGGCTGTGACAATGACAGGAATGAGGTGGCCCTCCCACCCTGTGTCTGCAGTCAGGCTACTGATGCTGAGATGATCAATGATCAGTTAGTTATTCAATTGTGGTGAGTGGAGGTGACTTTTAAAGTCTTTTCCTGTTTGTTACATTAAGAGATCTCATCTAGAAAAATATTTGTGAAGTCAATCTCAATTTTAAAAAGTACTTTTTTTCACAGTTAATTTTGTCATTTTCAGGAAGTTTAATGTCTCTTTCCTGGTTTATTTGCCTTTTCACTGACATTAGTAATGAGATAAATACATCCACATTCATCCAGTGTTTGTGAGTGTTGGTTCTATAAAAGTCTTCATTCCTGTGCTAAGTAAAAGACAAAAAATAATAATGATTACATACTACTACTCTTTGATAGTTTGCTTTTTAAGTTTTATCAATGGAAGTAGCACTAAATCTGTTTTTTTGTGAAGAGCTTTTGATAGCTATTAAATATTAGCAGCAATATGTTTTCCTACTGAATGTTTTGTTATAAAAATATAACAAAATGCATTTTATGAGTTGGTGTTTGGTTTTTATATGGATTCTCATAACACTTAACCATTTGAAGAGTTAAGACATCCTATAAAGGGCCCTAACACATTATTTTAAGTATATTATTTCATTTAAAAAAAAACAGATTCGGCCCATTACCTTGAAAACTGGCAAATGTTTGTGTAAAAATGTGTGCCTGTGAAGGAAAGCTCTGAGAAGTAAATTAAGCAGTGAATATGTGATGCTGCATAGCAAAAGGTATTAGTATTGTAGATGGAAAAAAGGTTGCTACTCAGCTAATGATGATAGAAGCAGATGAGCCTGGATTATCCTGCTCGACCTAGAAGTAAAAGCTGAGAACCTTCCCTGGGTGGGGCCACACAGATGGGTAACGAAGGAAGAAAGATCAGAAGAGGACTCAATCTGCTGTCACTGGCTTTGAAGATGGAGGGAGGAGGCCGCCAGCCAAGGAACGCAGATGGCCTCTAGAAGCGGGAAAGGCAAGCAAACAGGTTCTCCAGCAGAACATCTGGGAAGGAGCGTAGCCCTGCTGACACCACGGTTTAGCCTGCTGAGACCTGCGTGAGAATTCTGACCTAAAGAACTACCATGTAAGGCCGGGAGCCGTGGCTCACGCCTGTATAATCCTAGCACTCTGGGAGGCCAAGGCGGGAGGATCACTTGAGGATCACTTGAGCTCAGGAGTTTGAGACTAGCCTGAGCAAGAATGAGATCTCATTTCTACTACAGAAAACCAACAAAGCAAAACAAAAAAATAGAAAAATAGCCAGGTGTGGTGATGCGCACCTGTAGCCACAGCTACTCATGAGGCTGAGGCAGGAGGATCACTTGAGCCCAGGAGTTGAGGTTGCAGTGAACTAAGCTGATGCCATGACACTCCAGCCCAGGTGGCAGAGTGAGACTCTGTCTCAAAAAAACAAAAACAAACACAAACTATAATGTAATAACTTTGTTTTATGTCACCAATTTGTGGTATTTTTTTTTTTTTCTGTCAGCAGTAGAAAACGATTGTGTAAGGTAGAAGAGTCAGATAGATCTTCCAGGTTAAATGGTTACTTCTCATCCATGAGTAACATTTTAGATTTTGAGGCAGCATATTCTCCTTCCTGAGACATCTTTGTCTCCTCCTTCCTCAGCCATCGTGTGCCATCAGCCAGTGTGTCTGCGCTGGTCCACAGTCTTAATTTGTCTCAGTTCAGTTCCCCCCATCTCCCCCTCTCTCCTTCCTCTCTGTGTTGGTGACTGAAGCTGCCTCCTAACTGGTCTCCATTAGCCAGTTGCACCCAGGCCTCCCCCCCCCCTTAAATCTGGAGTCACAGGGTTGGGTCCTGAGTTGAAATTGATGATGTCAGTTCTCTTTCAGAGAAAACTCTTCAGTGGTTTCCCTGTACCCACAGGATAAAGCTAATCTCGTTAAAGCATGTTTAATCTTGATTCTAGAAGTTATTCCTTCCCTGAGGTTTGCATCCTCACCTGTTAGTTTGGCTACTCCTCTTTTTATTTCGGTGCTCAGCTTAAGGGTCACTTCCTCCAGAGACTTTACCCTTCGCCTTCTAAATGAAGATATTCTTGGCCTTCGTTACAGCTAATTCCCCACACAGGCGGGCAGTGAGGCTTACCTGCTCACCACCGATTCTTAGCACCTGGTGTGTTGTCCTGCACAGTAGGATCACTTAGTGTTTGCTTCAGAATTGAATGAGGTCGTGAATAAATAAATGAATATTTATGATCCATGAAGAGTATTTTAATTTATTGTTTTTTATCCAGTTGTATAAGGTTGTGAAAAGGAAGAAGTCAAAAATACATGAGCAAATATGACTGGTAAGTATAAACATAGTAGTGTTTGGGAAGAGAATAATAGTCAATTTGTTTTCTGCAAGGCTAATGACATGAATCTTCCTGTATTGAGCCTACTAATCATGAATGCAAAAGTTTAAACCATTCCGGATGCAAAAGAGCATCCACATAGATAGTCCTTACCCAGAAAGACATGGCACCTTGCAAGTAGGGAAAACCCATCTGCTTGGATCCTAAGCATTTATTTCATATCCTGTCAATCACTCATACGCTGGGGAAAAGATGGTATGAATTCTGATTTTGTAAATGACTGATGTTTATAATTCTTGCTCCCTACTGGTTTGCAAGTTATCATCTTTCAGTCCTGTTGAAAAATCAGCATTCCTTGTGGACAAAGATGTTTAAGTATGCTTTCATATTGTAAATTAAATCTAAGTACTTAAAAAATATCCAAAACAGAGAAGAATCTACAGATGACAAGCAAACCAAAGAGAGAGACAGACTTGCACAGCAAGACTCCCGTTGTCTGGCGAGCTCTCACTGATCTAAGGCTGCTCTGATCTCTACAGCATGTAACATCCGTGCGCACAATTTAGCACTTAATTATATAGCTCCTTGTATCAGTAGCTATTGCGTTTCAGGTTCACAAACCATTTCTTCTAAGTTTAGCTCAGTTACTAAATTTCAATAAACTGATGGAAAAAATATAAACCCAATGGATGTATTACAATATGCTGAGAAAAGATAGTGCTTAGTAACTTTGAGGATGTCAATTGGCATGTTTATTCATCCCTCTTCCAGAAGTAAACACCTTGGGAAAGAGAATTAATATTGGAAGCTTGACTGTGAATAAATAATGCTAGTTTCAGGAGTTGGACTAATGCAAGGGCCAGCCTCCCTGAGGTGTGATAGCGTGGTGTGCTGATTTGCAGTGGGTGGCCAGCACCCTGTAGTCAGTCAGCGAGGGTAGAGTAAACAACAAAACAACATGCAACCTTACACTATTGCTTGCAGTAAATTTATTTATTTATTTCTCCTCCCTGCCCACCTTCCAAATTTAAAATTATTATATACCACAAGCATAGGAGTCAAGGTGAAACTAATACTATTTCTATCAAAACACTATTTCTCATGAGAAGTAAAATCTAGAAATAACCCTAGTGTTGGAAGACATTTGCAGGTAGGTATGTCAAGCCAATAGGATGGACTGATGTATTGAACACTCTATTACTTTGCTAGGGCTGCTGTATCAAATTACCACAAACTGGATGGCTTAGAACAGCAGAAACTTACTTTCTCACTGTCCTGGAGGCCAGAAGTCTAAAATCAAGGTATCAGCAGGGCTGTGCCCCCTGTGAAGGTGCTAGGGAAGGAGCTACTCCAGCCCTCCCTCTTAGCTTCTGGTATGTCCTTGGCTGATGGCAGCAGAACTCCAGTGTTCACATGGTGTTCTGTCTGTGCACGTCTACATCCAAATTTTTCTTTTTGATAAGGACACTTGTCATTGGTTTAGGGGCTCACCCTACTCTAGTGTGACCATACCTTAACTAGTTACATCTGGAACAACCTCATTTCCTAATGAGGTTAAAATTCTGAGGTATTGGGGGGTTAGGACTTGAACATACGAATTTGGGAGGGAACACAATTTCACTGATAAACCAAAACTGTGCATGACAATCAGAATGGAGTCAAGGGTGAATCCAGATATTTTGGACTGAGAAACTAAAAGAGTGAAATTGCCATTTACTGAGAAAGGGAAAACTTGTAGGAGCAAGTGGATGGGGAAGATCAGATATGGGGCCTTGGAAAGACTGACCTTGTTGAGACAGTGAAGAGTATTATTTATACTGAGGGCCA
The DNA here is from genome assembly GCF_020740605.2 of Lemur catta. Lineage (NCBI taxonomy): Eukaryota > Metazoa > Chordata > Mammalia > Primates > Lemuridae > Lemur > Lemur catta. The sequence goes on along the minus strand of NC_059139.1, from coordinate 7,705,126 downwards.
GGTGTGTCCCCAACCAATAAAACAACAAGCCATACAATATTTATTTAATTCTCTATCTCTGGGAATTTATATAAATAACTCAACGTCTACTGGGTGAAAAAAAAGTTATGAAATTGATTGCATAAGATAATTTTTAGCTAACTATAGCATTTACAATTTTACTTAAAATGCATCACTGGTAAATCATGATATGTATTAGAGAGTTACGGAAATAAGGAGGTTTTTTTTTTTTCCCCCTCCCTAAATAAATGTTGCTTATGCATTTTATCCCTGAGTTAGTTTATTATTTCAAGCGTTTTTTTGGCAAGAGTTTATTGACTGTGAATGGGACCTGGCAAGGAGGCTTTCCTCAGGGAAAGAGGAAGTGGAAGAAGAATAGAAGCATTGTGCACTGCTAGAATATTTTTTCTTTTAAGAGGACATTGCTGTTTTATTGGTAGAAGTAACCATGGAATTTGATAATTAAAAGAAAGAATAAGGAAATTTCTAGGTGACAAGAAGTGAAATTCTGCAAAAAGCCATGTCAAGCATGAATAATATCTTGAACACTCAATTCATCGGCCTTGATGCACTTCCTCTCAGACCCCTGCTGTAATCATATTTAAACGTTTGAAAGCCTTCACACTTGCACAAAAAGTTACCGGGAAGGAGCATCACAGGACTTTTCCCTCTCTCTTATATTTGCAGACCATATGATAATAAAATATTCATGTATTCATTGTTAACCAATATTTTTGAATTATCTGAAAATGGAAAGCAAAACATAAGCCTCAGAACTAATTTTGATAGTTATAAATTTGTGCTAATCATCATTAATGATGGGGTTTTTTTGAAATGCACTCGTTTAGACATTCTTAAAAACATATGTATGTGTTATATTTTAAAGAAAATTGGATCTTGGTGTCTAAATCATTCAGCATTGCCTGACAGTTTTTGAGAGTAGAACATTGCAATAATTATTATCCGTCCTTCTTAACTATGTAATTAGAGCATTGAGTTTGGCAGTCATTCTCTCGTTTAAACTGATTATCATTGGGGAATAAAAACTTTGAGACCACATGGTCTAGAAAAGAGAAAAGAGAATTGATGGTGAGAAATTCTGGTTTCATTCCCAGAGTTAGAATAGCTCTATCATATGACTTGGAGAACAAGTCAATTAATTCTATTTGTAGAATGCTAAATGCAGTCACCCACTTTCTTGGCATGGCATCCGCATCTTTGATCCTGTTTGACCAGAGTGAAACAAGCATGACTGGATTTTGCTTGCCTAGAGTATGTGATCGGATGGAGTAATGATGGACTTTGCTTAGCAATCAGAAAATAGGGGGTAATGAGGAAGATGACATTCTGAAGCTGAGATTGGTTCTATCCGAGAAAGGTATGGATCCGAAAGTTTAGTAGTCATGAATGGACAGAACACATGTGAATTAGGAGGCCAGAAAGAATCTCAATGCCCCCAAGATGTGTTTTCGTGAACCACATTCATAGCAAAATTACATTGAAGATTATGCTGGCATTACTGTGCACTATGAAATTGTGTTTCTATGGCAACATTTGCCGAATACATTATCAGATATACTTAACAGTTAAAATTGCACCCATTACCCAGTGGATTGATGAGCATCTTATGTAATTTTAGTAACACTCCACCACAGTTAGCCATCATGGCATAAATGGCTGTATTCTCTGCCCTCTTCCAGCTATTTCCTTCCATTTGTTCTCGCCGGAACATAGTTCAGAACACGTTCCTGCTTTCATACTAGGTCAGGTAACAATTTGACTTAATCTCAACATTTTCTTCTTGCTGCACTATCTTCCTCTTGGTTTGCTTCATTTACAACCTGAATCTCTAAACCATTTCCTGGCTCTAATCCATAAGACACCCCCTCCTACCCCCTGGGCTGCTGTAACAAAAGAACACTAAGTATGTGGTTTAGAATAACTGATATTTATTATCTTAGCCTTCTGAAGGCTAGAAGTCTGAAGTCGAGGTGTTGTCAGAGTGATGCTTCCTCTGCAGCCTCTAGAGGAGGACACTTCCATGCCTCTTCCAGCTTCTGTAACCCTAGGTATTCCTTGGGTTGTGGATGCATCACTCTATCTCTCCCTGTGTTTTCACATGGCATTCTCCCCGAGTGCCAGTATCTTCACATCATCTTCCCTTTTTTTGTAAGGACTCCAACCACTGGATTGGGCTCATACTACTCCAGTGTAACCTCATTTTAAGTAATTATTTCTGCAAAAATCCCATTTCTAAATAAGGTCACATTCACAGGTACTGGGGGATTAGGCCCTCAACATATCTCTATTTGGGAAGACACAATTCATCGCATAACACTTGCATACTGGGGCTCCTAACCCTGCCACATGGTTTTCATTCTTTCCACTGTCAGAGTGTCCGAGGGTCTGTATCTAACTTCTGGCACCAACTGATTTTCACAGGACTGCCAGTAAAGCCTATGTGTGATATTTGCACATTTGCTGTGTGAATCCTGTGTATCACTCAACATGCAGAGACCAAAGCTGACATATTCAAAGAAACAAATGTTCATGTTCATCAAGAAAAATATCACTATTCTTGTTCATAGAAAACCACGCATATGCTAGGTACTCAATGAGCATTACCTTATTCAGTCATTATATTAATAGTAGCACATAAAGTAGGAATCATCCCACTTTACAAAGGAAGAGAACATAGGCCTAAATTCACACAGTAATGGCCCACGTCAGATCTGACTCCAAAGCCCATGCTTATTCTACATCTCTGTAACATTGCCAGTCAACCTAGAGGGCTCCAGGACTGCATATTGAAATGTTCTTCTAATGAGCAGTGACAAGCATATGGCGGGCACTAAGTGGGTGAAACATAATCTGGAGCAGGGGATAATGGAAAGAATGACAGACTAGCGACATGCTATAATTCGAGTTGGTTAACCAAGGAAGGATTACTTTTGAGAAATTTAGTTTTTAGACAAGCAATGCAGGACCCCAATACTCCAACCAGAAATAGAAAGCAGTAAATCAAATGATGGGTCAATTTCAATTTTAAACATTGGAGCAAAAACTCTAAATAAAATTCAGTCCTGTAAGTATTAAAAATAATCATAGCCAAGTGAGTTTTATTTCAGATATGCAAGGATGGCTCAATTAGAAAATGAATGAGGGAAACCTAGTATATTAATATTAGAAGTAAAGCTTTATGGTCATCTCAACAGATGCTCAAAATGTATTTGATAAAGTATAATACCCAATCATGACTAAAAATAACTCTCTTAACAGAATAACAGGAGGGATGTTGTTTAATTTTTTAAGGAGTTACCAATCAGAATATTATATTTGCTAGTGAAATATTAGAACTACTTCCATTAAAATCTGGAATATTTTGCTTTATGTCATCTATAATATTCAACAGTATACTTGAGATACTAGACAATCCTAAATATGGGGGAGGGGGTAAAAGGATGTGGAAGCAAGAAACATGCCATTATTTGTAGATTTTATAATCCATATACCCAGAAAACCCAAGGGAATAGCTGACAAGCTATCATAGCTAATAAAATCTGAATCTATTAAGATATTCAGATTAAATTTTAAAATACAAAAATCAGTAGCTTTTCTTTATACCAGCCATAATAGCTAGAAAATATAATAGTAAATGCAGCCCCATTTGCAAGAATAGTAAAATGATAAAAAGATACACAGGTAAAATCCTAACAAAAATATGTAAAACTTTTCAGGAGAAAACTATAAAATTTTCTATAAGTCCATAAAGAAGACCAGGATAAAAGGAGACAGTACCAGGTTCATAAATGGGTCACTAATAAACACATTTAGTGTTCTAGCATTCAAAAACCGCAGCAAGATTTTTCAGGGGTGGCAAAAAATTCATTCAAAAAATCACATGTAAATGTAAGTGAACAAAACAATCCAAGGCAGTTTATTATAACAGTAATTATAATAAGACAAAGTATGTACAGGCACTGTGCTGGTGTTTATTTATGTGGATTACCTCATTAAGTTCTTAAAACAATAATATAAGATAAGAAACAGACTCCTACATCTATGAGAATTTCGTATATGAGAAGGAGAGAAAGAAGAGACTTTTTCCACCAGTGCTATTATGTTAGTGTTGTATCTTTGGCTGTCTAAATGGAAAAACAAAGTAAAATTAGATTTTCATCTTCACGTTATAAACATAAATTCCAGATGGATTAAAGGCCTAAATGTTTTAGAAGTATAAAATGTTAGGTAAAGTTATGCTAATTTGGTCTTTGCTGGAGTTGAAGGCAGCCCTCATAGATTTGAGCAAAGGACTAAAGTTCTTTAGCATGCTCTTGAGCAAGAAGTTATTAGGCTGAGTTAACGTTTATGTGCAGGGATAACTTTAATACCCAGATCATGAAAGTCCTGAATCCTATCATGACATGTAAATATATATATACACATATACACATATATATGTATATAAAATTTTTACATATTTTTACTTAACCAAAGTTATTTAAAGTTAAAATTGGTTAAAAATGTAGCTAAGCAAACAGACCATAATAGACTAGAATTAAAAATTCGATGTAGTCATTATGTAATGACTTCTGTTTTGAAATCTTCTGAAAATCACTTTTAAATAGCATTTGAATAGAGAAATGTCATTGGATTTTAAGCATATCTTCTTCCAAAGCAGTTAACTTGAAGGGAGCAATATTCTGCATATAAATATCTATGGTGCATTTGTTGGGAAATCAGTCTTATTAATTTATAGGGCCCTGTCAATACACATTCATTTATTTGCACTTACAAGTAAATGTACATTAAAAATTGAACACATTCTTAATAGGTGATAGAAGTGTTTCCCCAACAAAATGCAACTCTATTTCACCTTCAAATTGAAAGTCCAAGAATAGCTGTTTAAAATAATCCTTCCTAACGCATCTTAAATCTAGAATCCATCTTGTTCAGGCATGTACACACATGTGTGTGCATATGTATCCACACACATCCAGAGTCCTTTTTTAAATGATGGGAATTTGGGTAAAGTTCAGTGATTTCCAAAATAACCAGCCACATATTTCAAATGGAGTTCTGATAATACTTTCTGTTAATTAAAAATCTTAAAATGCTCAAAATCCAGTCTACTAAGAAATAAAAAGTAAACTTTACAAATGTTCTACATAATAAGTACATCAACTCCAGGTAGGTTTTAGAATAGTCATAACTGGAGGACTTACCTCATGGTGTGGCCACAGTGGCTACATGTATTGGCATATGCATTTATAAAAATGACTGGGATGTTGTGTTTAATAAATCATGAATTACGGTTATTAGTATTGTTGCATTTATTTGACCTATGATTTATGTTCACTTTCAAATCGTGCTGAGTTGATAATGTAGTTGGGGACATTTAGTATGTCTCGAGTAGAGACAGGCTGTTTGATCTAGGTATACACGTGCATAACAATTTTGCTTAGCTCCATTTATCTAGAATATTGTGGAAAGATATCATTGCTTAAATTAAGAAAATTGATTAATAGTAATAAGGACTTGCTCCTTCTTTCCCTACATTTCAGCATCTTTAGTAATTTGCCCATGTTTGCATAGTCCAAAAGTCCTACGTTAGGATCATGGATCATTCCATTCATAACATCACAGTGGACTCCAGCTATGGCGGCATCTAAGTTGTGGGTGTGATGTGACCTTATTGTTTAAGCAAGTTTGCATTTTGTGGAGGTCAAGCATTTGTAAGGTGGAGTCCTTTCCTCTCACATTTTCATGAGCTTTCTTCTTTATGGCCCCCGACTCTATTCTAATACTTAGAGAAAATGTTGTAACTCTAGTACAATAATAAAAATGTGGGTAAATCCTAAAATCTCCCAGGGAATCACAAACTCAGTATGTTAGCACAATGTGGGAAATTTGGATAATTTAAGATAAATTTTTATTTATGGAAATGATTAAGGGAGAAAAATGCCAAACTTTGAAGGATGGAGATCTTAAGGAAAAGTTCTTCATTTCATTTTCTTTAGTCTAAAATAAGGTACTAATTTGCTTTAATGATCCTAGCATAGGTTCACATTGTCTTTGTCATTTTTGTTCTATCTAGCATCTGAAGACATTTTATCTACCCATCTTACTCCATCCAGCCTTTCCTGATTTTAGGAAAGAATTGAATTATCAACATCACTCATTTTGATAACATCTCTCTGGAAAATCAGTAGCATTTAGTTTTCTGGGTTAGGTATCGAGGGATTTAAGGTGTAATGCTTTATTTATAACCACTCAATGATTTATCTGACAGAAAGCATCTTGGGAAGCTGCACCACTGTAAAAAGTGTTAATAAATTAATAGAGTAGCGGAAAGAAGTCTCCAGGAAATATGCAAATTGAAAAATTCCCCTTCTGAGAGGGCCCTCTTACACTGTACTTTTCTAAATGGAATTATGACAGCTGTAGAAGTCGGTTGTGATTACTGAGAAAGAAAAAGCAGCCCCTGTCCTGCACGGGCTGGTCTGGGGCTCTGAGGTGCCTCTGTGGTTGCTGGGCACTGTTTACTTTGTAAACTTTGTTTACTTCATTCCTCTTTTATTTTCACATTGTCCATTTGACTTTTCATGAACATTTGTTTGATGTGCTGTGTGTGTGTGTGTGTGTGTGTGTGTGTCAACCATTGTTATCCTTTTACTAGAGCTGATGTCATTTTCAACAAGGCAGCAATAACTCTTCTGCAGTATCCAGTGTGTATTTATCTCCTGATGGCAACAAAAAGTCAACTTACTCGCCAGTGAGTTTTGTGAATGGTGGTTTGTTTTTGTTCTGCTTTGTTTTGTAACCGCAACTTTGTGGGTGTAGTGCATGGTCCCTCGGCTCTACTCTCTCGCTCCTCTCGCTTTCCTGTGGTGGGTTCTCTCACCCAAAGTGCCGTGGAGAGAGGTCACCCGCGTTGCCCTGAGGAGGGGATATGCTGCACTGGGGGTCAGGGCCTGCCTGCTCCTGTGATGGCTCTGGGACGGACACTAGGAATTCCCGAGTGCAGGGCGGGGTAATGGTTCTCTGAAATAGAGCAGATGACATAATTGCAGGTGGCAGTTGAGAACAGCTGCCAAGATGAAATAATTGTGCATATTTGACAGATACCGGTGGAGGACACGAATGAGTCCACAGTATACTGGATCTGTATGCTGTGGGGGAGAAACAACTTGATTTTCTTTTCTTCTTTTTTTTTTTTTTTATATATATATTTTTTTATTTCAGCTCATCATGGGGGTACATAAGTTTAGGTTATATACATTTTCCATGTCCCACCCATCCCCCCGAGTCAGAGTCCCAAGCGCGTCCGTTCTCATTCTCCCGACAGTGCACCTGGCACTCATCATGTAGTCATACCTCCATCCCCTCCCCCCCCCCACCTCCCCGGGTCTGCACCTTCAAGCATGACCATTCCCCAGAGGGTGTGCAACGCACTCATCATGTAGGCATACACCCATCCCCTCCCCCCACCCCCCATCCCAGTCTGATATCCAATTGGTATCCTTCCCTGATGTACATTTAGGTGATGATCAGGGAAACCAGTTTTCTGGTGAGTACATGTGATGCTTGTTTTTCCATTCTTTGGATACTTCACTTAGTATAATGGGTTCCAGCTCTCTCCAGGAGAACCAAAGAGATGTCGTATCATTGTTATTTCTTATAGCTGAGTAGTACTCCATGGTATACATATACCACAGTTTACTAATCCATTCGTGGATTGATGGGCACTTGGGTTGTTTCCACATCCTTGCGATTGTAAATTGTGCTGCTATAAACATTCGGGTACAGGTGTTTTTGTTAAAGAATGACTTTTGTTCTTCTGGGTATATGCCCAATAATGGGATTGCTGGATCAAATGGTAGGTCTACTTGAATCTGTTTAAGGTATCTCCATATTGCTTTCCATAGGGGTTGCACTAGTTTGCATTCCCACCAGCAGTGTATGAGTGTTCCTGTCTCTCCGCAGAGAGCTGCCGTACGGGAAGAGAAAAGCAAAAAAGTCCCGCTTTAATATTTCACGCTCGCGGCCCCTCGCCTCGGTGCAGGTCCGCGTCTGTCCCTTTAAGAGATAGGGCTCCGGCACCGCAGAGGCCTGCCAGAGTCCAAGGTCCTTTCCGCTTAGCTGTGGGAACCGAGATGGCGACCACGCGAGAGCGTTCAGAGCTCGGCAGGCGCCAGGGCCCGCAGCGGCTCCCCAGCCGGAGAGCTGCCGTACGGGGAAAAAAAAAAAAAAAAAGCAAAAAAGTCCCGCTTTAATATTTCACGCTTGCGGCCCCTCGCCTCGGTGCAGGTCCGCATCTGTCCCTTTAAGAGATAGGGCACCACGGAGACCCGCCCGAGTCCAAGCTCTCTCCCGCCTATGTCACCTGTCCTCGGAGCTCCACGTCTCCCGCGGTGATTCTGCACCAATTTCAGCCAGATCCCTGACCGAGTGGATGTGGGGGTCAGTGGGGAGATCAAGCCGCTCTGCTGTGGGGCTGCACCCGCCCCACTCGCCGGTGAGGCAGGCACGGCCGTCCCGCACTCCGCTGTCTGTTTTCCGTCCCGCACTCTCCAAATTATCTCGGTCTGATTTCTCACTCGCCTCTGTTTTTTCCTGTTCCCCGTGTCCCACGGTGATTCTCCGTGGGTTCACACCGCCGTTCCTGTGGAGAAGCAATCCTCTAGCGTTGTGGCAGGTGGAGATCCACGCCTTCCTCTCTGGGAGCACAAATCCAGGAGGTCACCTCCACTCCGCCATCTTCTGATCACCTGCTTCTTTTTTTTTTTTTTTTTTTTTTTTTTTTCCGTTTTTGTTTGGCCCGGCTTTCTCTTTCCTTGTGGCGGCACACCATCTAGGAAATCCTCCCGAGTTATATCTAACCCCTCACTCTTCTCTCCGTACGGTGACTGGGGAGTCTGGGCAAGGAGCTGGGCATGTATGGTCTTGCCCCTTTCTTGTCTGTGGGATTGGCCTCTCCATCGCCCCACTTCATTAAGTTGACCAAAGGCAGCCTCAGTGGTTGGTCCAGCTATGCACGTGCTTCCGCGTCAGGGTTCCCTCTGGGCCACAGCTGAGAGCCACATTCTCCAATGTGCGCTAGAACTGCACTAAAGTGACTCTTTTATGTCCATTTGCCTGACTCCATCTTCAGTCTCTTACTTGGATCTAACTTGGGCAGTGAACATCAGTGCAGTTTACTCAGTCCCCAAAAATATTCACATCACAGATTGGGGGAGTTGATTATAATCATAGGAAAGAAAGATCAACATGTAGAAGAGAAACGAAATCTAGATATCATAAAGGACTATGATAATGGAGTGTGGAAAGATACTGAGCTTTTCATGGTGAACCCAGACAGTTAAAAAAAGGAAAAAGGTTGAATTAGGCCCAAGCAAATGATTTTTTAGAAAGTTGATTGAAATAAATTTGTGGCAGTGGGATGTAACCATTATTAAAACATTCCAGCACTAGATAACAAAGGATAGGCTGGTCTTTATGCCTCCTTGTGGACACTGGGAACCCTTGGATGGAATTTAGGTAATGGGTGTATCGTGTTCATTTTCTCAGACTTTTATTGCCTTCGTGAGTGTACATCCAGATATCTGGACAATTTGGGGTTTTTAAAATTTATTTATTTATTTTTTTTGAGACAGGATCTCACTCTATTGCCCAGAATATAGTACACTGTCATCATCATAGCTCACTGCAACTTCAAACACCTGGGCTCAAGCAATCCTCCTGCCTCAGCCTCCCAAGAAGCTGAAACTACAGTCATGCACCACCACGGCCAGCTAATTTTTTAATTTTTTGTGAGACGGGGTCTCATTATCTTGCTCAGACTGGTCGTGAATTCCTGGCCTCAAATGAGCCCCCTGCCTGGGCCTCCCAAAGTGCTAGGATTGCAGGTTTGAGCCACCACACCTGGCCTCATTTCTTAAAAAGGAAATTCTAAATGTAGTAAGTTTAGAAAAGGGCAAGATTTTGTATTTCTTATTTAGCAGAACAGTGGTTTTCAAGCAAAGATGAGATCAACATAATTGTCCATCACAGATGAATGAGTAAAGAAAATACAGTATATATACACAATGGAATACTATCCAGCCATAAGAAAGAATGAAGTCATGTCTTTTGCCACAACATGAATGGAACTGGAGGTCATTATCTTAAGCAAAACAAGGCAGGCACAGAAAGTCAAGTATCACATGCTTTCACCTATACGTGGGTGCTATAAAAGGTATATACATGAACACAGAGAGTGGAATGATAGATATTGGAGACTCGGAAGTGTGACAGGAGGGGGATGGATGATGAAACATTACTTAATAGGCACAATGTATGTTATTTGGGAGATGTCTACCCTAAAAGCCCTGACTTGACAACTATGCAATCTATGCATTGTAACAAAATTGCACATATACCCTATACTTTTGTACAAATAAAAAATAAAATAAAATTGCCTTCCTAAATCCAGACCACACCCTAGCCCAATTGCATCAGACTCTCTTGGGGACAGGGACCCAGATATCAAAATATTTTTTTAGAAAATCCATATCATGCCCAAGTATAGGCAAGTTTAAAAATCATTATAGCCATAATTTGAAAGTAATGCATTCCAGGTAGTTAGCATTTAGAAATTAGACATAGTGGGTCCCAAATACATGGGGAGAATATCAAATGGGGTGACAGATGCACTGTGAGTATAATTCAGTGTGAAGAAATTCAAAGGAAAAAAGATCACAAATTAAATGTTTATTTTATCTGGTTCACAGTTGAGGAATCAGTTGTAAATGTGTAAACTATGTATTGTGTAAATTATTTGTAACATTAAAGCAGAGGTTTGCTCTTATATACTGCTCTTAATTTCGAAACCTGCCTTAATATAGGTTATGTTCAGAGAACATCCTGCAATTTTGCAATACATTCTTCAAATTATAAAACTTACTGCAAAAAGTTAAAGTTAAGTTAAAAAGCAAAAACCAGATCCCTGGGTGAAATGGATCCTCAGCATTTATTTATAAGCCTCCTAAATTGTGTTGGACTGGCTTCCTCAGAAACCTCAATACAGCTTTGTGGTTTTGTTAAACTTAGCATTCAGAAAGTGATCATGTTAGGGAATTTATAGATTAGCACAGCATCATGGAAAATCGCAGCATGAAAAGGCACAGGCTTTTTTTTTTTGGGTTGATGTGGGCTGAAGCTCAAACTGGGATCCACATAACATTCCTTAGTTCCCTCCTGTGTCAATTGGATTAGTGTTCTTTATCTTATTTGCTTGCTGGGGAGGTGAGATAGTGTTTGTCAAACTCCCAGTGACTGGCAGTAACAGGTGTGTATTAATGATAGTTCTCCTCTTCCACACCTATCTTGAAAACAGTTTATCAGTGTATTTAGTTAAAGCCCTGCCTCTGAAAAGGTAATAAAGTAGTTGGTTTGGAACAAAGGTTAAGGAGCTTATAACATTTACATTTTAAGGAAATGGAGATTCCTCTGTTGGGTAAAGAAATTCTTGTAGAAATCCACTGCCCCAGGCACATTGATTTACTTATTCTCCACCTAGCACTGACATCACAGGCCAGCTCTGGTGGCTCCTGGGATCACTGGCAATGTCACTGCTCAGGATCTCCCACAGGGCTGGCCTCGGTGTAGTCCTGGGAAAGGCATCACCTACTTGAAGCATCTCCAGTTTGAGCCTTCTGTGCCAGCTTTGTTACTCCAGATAATCCTGGGCCAGCCCCGCCCCCTCCTCCCTCCCTCCCTCCTTGTAGGGGCCAGTGAGAAGATGTCTGTGTCCTGGGGATGGGGTGCCAGGGATCTTCTAGTTTCTGGACTTGCGAGTGGGGGTCCACGGACTCAGTCACATTCTAACTTCAGAGGTTAGAATTAGCCAGGTCTAACTTGGGGGTAATGAAAGGAACACTTCAAAGAAGGGCCCTCATGGCTTCAGTACCCCCCAGGTGAGAGGGTGGAGGGAGGTGACCGTGGGGAGCATTCATTGGGAGCAGAAGCCATCCCTCCCATCATGACAGTCACTGGCACAGTTGGGGGATGTGGGTGTGGAGTGGAGAGTGACATATCTTTCCCTGTGCTTGCTGCAGTTGACTGGGGAAGATGTGGTTTGGTGGTGGCCAGCATTGCATTAATTTCCTGGTTTCTGAGAGGTTTCTGGGGACTCAGAATTGGGCAGCAGAGGGCAGATGAGGTTGGAGTTGCCCGCACTCTGGGGACGCACTGGTGTGTGCTCACGTGAAGGTCGTAGAGGCAGATGGTCAGCTTCAGCACTTGGCCCTGCCTGCAAAGGACGAGTGATGTCCAAGGTAGTTGATCGGCCTGAGCTACTCTCTTGAGGCAAGGTGGGCCTCGTCTTTCCAGGAGCTAGATGAGCAGGGTCCTCCAAGGAAGGGGGCATCCCATTCAACAGGGAAAGCTACATGGAGGCCCACCTTTTTTATCTTTCCCTTGCCCTTCTCCAAATCATGGAGGGGTAGGAGAGAGAAGGAGGTTGTAGGGCTGGAGCCCTTTCTTCACCCTCTGTGTGCTAGAAATGGGGAGATGGGATTCAGAATGATGTTGCAGTCTTAACATGGACAAGTATTAAGTCTTATTAACTGAAATGAGACTTTTAGGAACCAAAGCACTGAAAATTTAATAAATTGAACTGAGCTATCATTAAGGAAACCAGCCCCCCAGCAGGAAAGGGAAGTTGAACAAATAATAGCATGTAGCAGTTACTGGGAAAAAATAATACCATTTGCTATTTATACATCAATAAGTGGTGACTCCTCATATAACCAAGGTAGATATTTCAAGCTCAGCAGCTGTGATAATACCTGACCTCCATCTAAGTGACTTGCCAGGTCTGCCAGCCCATGTTATAACTCCTGTTATAATCCCCGCTGTAGCCCGTGTTGTATGTGAAACTGATGCCAGCCTCTTGCTGGGCACTCTCTCTAGCAGGCCTCCTGCAGGTCTGCCCCGACCAGGTAGGTTGGAGTCAGCAGTGCTGGCTTCCGCTCCTGTTTGTTTGCCCCTGTTGTGTTACCATCAATATTAATTCAACTAAATAGCACCAAACCAATGCAATGTGAGGGTGAAGTGTGAAAGACAGCTAGTCTTTTAGTGAAAACTATAATAAATATTTGAGGGTGAGAATAAAAAGATAGCTGTTGGATGAGGGTGTGTGAGGTAAGTAGTAAAAAAAAAAATGAAAAAAGTCATATAAATCCAGAATTGGTTTGCATTCAACCTATTTCAGAGTTTTGTTTTTTATTTTCCCCACCTCTTTGAGTTAACTGAAATGTGAACTTCTACAGGATGCACCATGCATCAGTGGTGAGGATACTGTGGCCTTCTGCAGAGGTTTAGATCCAAAAAAGGCCCGTTGTACCATGAGAAGATGGGGCATTAGAAGTTATGTTCTAAAAATGTTTGTTTATAAAAATGTTTAAAGGGCTTATCAATTTTTTGGCTTACAATGATTTTTTGGGATTTTTTTTTTTTTTTTTTTAGTAAATGTTAAAATTTTAGAACAGTTTTAGACTTACAGAATTATTGTGAAGATGGTACAGAGAGTTGCTATATGGCTCATACCCAGTTCCCTCATCATTAACATCTTACATTCATGTGGCACATTTGTCGTTATTAATGAACCAATATTGATACATTATTGCCAAATAAATCCAATAGTTTATTCAGTTTCCTCAATGTTTCCCTAATGTCCTGTTTCTGTTCCAGATCTTGTTCAGGATACCATATGACATTTAATTATCGTGTCTCCTTTGGTTCCTTTTTCTGTGACAGTTTCTCAGACTTTGCTTATTTTTGATGATCTTTATGGTTTGGGGGAGTACTGGTCAGGTATACTGTAGAATATGCCTGAAGTGGGATTTATCTGATGTTTTTCTGATGTTCAGATTGGCGTTATGGGTTTGGGCAAAAGACAGAGTAAAGTGCCATTCTCAACACATGGTGCTGTGGGTATGTACTGTCAACATGATTCAGCTCATGTTGGGAGGATCACCTACCTGGGGTTGTTGGTCTGTATTGCCTGGAGAAGTTGCTGGCAATTCAAAACCTTGGGTCTGAGAGTTTTGATTCTAAAGATAAAAGGTGTAGATCACAGGTTGACTGGGACAAATAGTGCAAGAAGTGGCACACAGTAATCACTTAAGAATTTTTGGCCCTGAAATTTTTTTATTCTGGGACCATCTCAGAACCAGATTCCAAGTGATGAAATTTAAAAGTTTATGGAACAAACCAGTGGTTCTCAAACATTTATGTGTCTCAGAATCACCAGGGAGAGCTAATAAAGAACACAGGGATGTAGGGTCACTGAGAGAACCAGGCTTGGGCAGTTGTATTTTTTATCAGTTTTCTAGGGGAATTCTAACAGAACCAGTGTTTGAGAACTAAAGAGAAAGTTGTAGGATATAGGACAGTTTTGCTGTGGGAAGATGCCTATTGCTTTCACCTAGCAAGCATCCAGTTCCCTGCTTCAGGCACAGTCCCCAATACTTATTAGGGAACCGCCACCTCCTACTTCCCAGTTTTATGCTTGCCTCCGTCTAAGATTCACAAGTGGGGGTCTTGCCCCGTCCTGGCTATTCAGCCAGCTCCATCTTCCTGGTCTCAAACTTGATCCAGGGTAGGAAACATGAATGAAATCAACCTCATTAATGGGAGTTAAGCACATGAATGGAAAATATGAATATAAACATTGAATCTAACAAAGTTAATGAATGGAATGTTGACATGAAATACCAGGGTAATTCATGGATAGGACTCAAGAAGTGTTTTGTAATCCGTAGTCAATGAACTAGTGATGACTCCAGTCACAGGCAAAATGCCACAGCTATTATTAAAGTAAATGTGTACAAAGGTCCTGTTTATTGAACAGAAAAGTGATTCATTTGCAGCTGAAAGGCAAATTCACATGCCAAGAGATGTTTCTTGACATTTGTTCACTTGAAGGTCAATTATGGTAATATATTTAAACAATTCATTGAGTATATTAAAGTAATTGAAAATGAGATATTTTCTCATAGTTAATTATTTGAAATAAAAATGTTGTGAGTACTATGTATTTATTGAGCATTGTTAAACTAGCATGAATACTTTTTGACGAGTAATCATTGGAAGCATGGATATCCACTAGTATAACTTGCCTAATAATTTATTATGGAATGCTTCTTAGTTCTCATGAGAGTGTAACATTTTTCAATTATTTTGATCATTATCATTAAGGACTTGTAAATATAGAACGTTTAATAATACAATATTTCTATCCTCTGGTGATCAAGATTATTCAATTTTTTTAAGTAATTGTGTTTTTTTAAAGTAATTTTTATTCACTAGATGAAGAACTTGTGGCTATCCACCTGGGATGAAACATCACAATAGCTACAATCAGATGAATTCCGGGCAGGAATCACTGATCATTCACTCATCAGCTGTTGGTGAGGTTGAGGATATTAATTCATCTTTCTGAATCTCAGTTTTCCCACCTATAAAATAATTGGGATTTATAATATGACATTTCTGATTCTGTGGACAAAAGTCATATGTGCGATACGCCTAGCACGTTAGGATCTCATAGATTGTATCTACTACTTTTCCCCATCTCTGTCCTTCTGTAAACACTAGCACCCTCAGCAGAGGTTTGTGATTAGAAATACAATCAATGGAAGATACTCCTTAAAATGCACTGTTGGTGGGTATCATATGAAAGTTGACAGTTTCAGCTGCCAGCGTTGTCAACATCCTTTGTCTTGGTCACTGGCTGAGGAGTCTCGCCTCCACCCCAAGTCCTCTGTGACTACCCTGAAACCAGGATTCTGTGCCCCAAGTGTGTTTGTTTTCCTAGGGCTGCTGTAACCAGTTACCGCAAACTGAGTGGCTTGCAATAGAAATTTATCCTCCCACAGTTCTGGAGGCCGACAGTCCTAAATCAAAGTGTCAGAAAGGGCTTTTGGAGCTCCCTCTGAAGGTGCCTCTTCTGACTTGTGTTGATTGCCGGCCATCCCTGGAGTTCCTTGGCGTGTGGTGAGATACTCCAGTCTCTGTCTCTGTCTTTGTATGGCCACCTTCTCTCTGTGTCCAGATTTCCCTCTTACAAGGACGCTAGTCATTTGATTAGCACCAACTGTAATTCAATATGACCCTACTTTAACTTGATTATTTCTGCAAAGGCCCTATTTCCAAGTAAGTTTACATTTACAGGTTCTGATGGACATAAATTTTGGCGGACACTGTTCAGTCCAGCACCCCAGGACTTCAGACACATGCTCCATCCCTGGTCCCTTCAAGAGCCCAGGGCCTATCATGTGCTTTGTCCCTTTGACTCCCCTGAAACAGCAACCCCCAGCCCTCCATGAAGTTCTGCAGGAAGGGAAGGGGCCAAGCTCTCCTTGACATCATCCATGTCCGTTCATTAGGTAAACTATTACAAGGTGTAAATTCTCCAACGGGAATATTCTACAAGAGAAAGTGATATCAAATTGCAAGAGAGTTGGGGAAGATGCAGTGGATGGACATGCTTAACAGTTACTGAATGTTCACTGAACCCTCCATGTGCTTATCTCATCTTATCCTCAGGAGTGTACTTAGTGTTATCTCCAGTTTCCACAACAGGAAATGGATATTCAAGGAAAGTTGCACGACTTCTCTAATGTCCTACAGCTAATATATGACAGAGGAGAATTTTATGTCCAGATTTCTCCAACTCTGATGTCCAGCTTCTTTCTTGTTCTCCAAGAATTTAGGAAATTTCTTTTTGTCTTTTGTTTAATAGTCCACTGAATTTCTATCATCTTTTCTTGTGTGAAGCTGGAATGGTAGAGTAATTCCTGAAAAGGCAATGTGTTAAAAACTGCACTCTTCCTTGTTTTTTCAAAGAGGCACTTAGGATTCACACCTGTCCTCTTCTTTCCCTCTATTTTGCTGTTTTTAATGACTTTAATAACAGACAGTTTTGAAAAACAAGGAAGACTCTGACGGACTTGGATGTAAGAAGTGAGGCGCTAGTGACTATATTGCCAACTGAGTGGTGTTGTACTTAGTTAGAAAATCACCAGTATTTGAAGTTAGTTGTGAAGGACTCTCTTCTATATGCAGAAAGGTCCAGTTAGTTGGACTGCACATTAGATTGGTTGGATGTCCAAATTAAAGAACACAACCATTTTTGAGTTCTTGAATAAAATTGTACTAGTAAAATAATACCAATGAAGCCACACACAATTGAGTACATAGTTGAAAAAATACATTTCTTAGATCAAGACTGAGATATGTATTATTTCCATTTTGCAAATGAAAATTTGGTGACCGATAATCAGCATGACTACCATACTACCCAGTGTTTCAGACTAAAGCAGCATTCTCTGTCCATAAATAGACAAATTGACTTGTGCTTGAAATATATCCCAACGAACTAGTCTATATATTTTTGAATAATAATTGAGGCAGTGATGTCAAGATTTTTTAGAGGTTTTTTTAAAACTACTACTTGAACTTCCTTCTGCTCAATTTATTTGATAACCAGTTTCAATTCTACAGATTAATGTACTACCTCTCCTCACTTGACAACATGTTCAGTATTTTATCTCCTTTAACAAATTGTTCAGAACAGCAAGTGCAGATATTAAAAGATAATTTCTATGGATCAGCCCTATTGCTTATTCTCTTAGTATTAAAAAAAGAATTTAATAGCTTCTACCTGATGATTTCCTTTTAAAGTTGATTGGCTACAAATTTGCATGTTTGTTGCATGCTTTTTTTTTTTTTTTTCCAAGTCCCAATGCATGGAAACTTGTAAAGAAAACCAAATTTTCCAGCTGAGCCTGGAGGCTCATGCCTGTAATCCTAGCAGTCTAGGAGGCCTAGGCGGGAGGATCACTTGAGGTCAGGAGTTCAAGACCAGCAAGAGCGAAACCCCGTCTCTACTAAAATTAGAAAAATTAGTGGGACATGGTAGTGCATGCCTGTAGTCCCAACTGCTAGGGAGGCTGAGACAGGAGGATCACTTGAGCCCAGGAGTTTGAGGTTGCTGTGAGCTAGGCTGACACCACGGCACTCTACTCAGGGCAACAGAGTGAGACTCTGTATCAAAAAAGAAAACACACAAAATTTTCATTCTGTTCTTAAACAGCATCTGGGGCTAAGGCTATGTTTGACATAACTAATTCTGCATCACAGTAGTTTCAAACTCATCTGGATGTAGTACTCATTGAATAATTAATCATTTTTGGCAGTATCGTTAGTAATTTGCACAATTATTAATACCTGTATTGCACAAAACAGGAAACTTAAAATCCAGATTTTACCTCTTGAAAAAAATAATTACATTTGTATGGATTTATTGATATGTTTAAATTTCATTAGCCTCCACTGGCATTTGAGTTTAACTTCAAGGCTGGCAGTAATTGTTAAGCATAAAAAGCTTCGTTTGTGATATTGTCTTGCAGCTTTGCACTAACACCAGTCTGAAACAGGATAACATCTAGGTCCTCTTATGATTGTGCACTTTGAGGAAAAGAATGAATTTCTCTTAACTAATCTCCAACATAATTTATTTCAGATTTCATAACTGTAGCAAATTTATGATGAATCATTTTAAGAACTTTTATTTGAAGAGGTAGAAGATGAATTCATATGAGACCTTCCCAGCCTGAACCGTATTCTGATACAGCATTTTCAAATTCTGCCCCAGATTTCTAGGCTCCCCTACTATGGCTGTAACAGAAGGACTTTGCTGCTATCTGTGGGGCTTTGTGTGATATTTCATGGGAACAAAGGCTTCAATGGCTAAAAGATCATAGGACTATGTCTGCTCTTCTGAAACTAAAAGGGATTTACCACCTTTTTAAAGGAAAGGACCCCTACGTGCTTCATCTATAGTTTACTCTTTAAAGCAAAGTTCTGTACCATTCAGGGGTCACGTATCTCTTTGAGAACTTGATATAAGTATTGAGACTTCTTACTAAAAAACCACAAATACATAGACATTTAACTTTTCAGAGACAGTTTAAAATATTCAAAGTTCTCTGTAAGCCCTTCCAGGGGCTTCATGTTAAGAACTCCTATCTAAATGTTATATTATTGTTATTATTAATTCTACCACCAGAAAGCCTGCAGCAAAAAGCCCTACCACTAACTTTATACTTTTTGCCAAAGTGAATTCTACAGAGATGAATTTTAAGTCTAAAAATAAAATTTTAGAAATAGCTAAATGAAAATGGAAATAATTATTTATATACTCTTAGGGAAGCAAAGGCATAAACAAAAAAAAAGTCAAAGATTTAATCAAAATTAAAATTTCAAATTTCTGCATAGCAAAATCAACATGAAATGTACTATATATGACAAATAAAAATCATGGCACATACATATGCTAGTTAGAAAATTCATCTCTCTTATATAAGGAGTAGTCTATAAGAAAATTAGTTTCCATAGTAGAAAAATGGCTAAAAATTATGAATGTACAAATGGTGAAATAAATAAAAATTGCCAAGAGTTGGGGGAAATGTTTATTTTTTCCTTAGTACTTAAAACAATGACGTAACTATCCTTCAGATCAGCAAACTTGACGAGAAATTCCTGGTACCTAGCATGGATTTCTATGTGTGCACTGAACTCATAAATCCAACAACATGCCCAGGATGAAATTTTTCCGTGTTTCAAAAGCCTTAAAATGGTACAGGTCTTTAAGGCAATAATCCATACCAAACAATTTATCTTAAGAAAATGTACAAGCAAGGAAAAGTTTCCATTGCAGCTTCTTATAATAGTGAGAAATTGGAGACAACTTAAATATCCAAAACAGAAGATCAGGTGGGTAAATTATACAGCATCAGCTAATAGATACTATGGAGTCATTAAAATGACTGCATAAATTATTCTTAGATAGGAGGGGGTCAGGAGATGATACTAATTATAGACTACATGTTATAAAGCAACGTGGTAGAATTTTGTGTCTGTGAAGAAATATCAGATATATCTCTCAACATGTTAATATTGGTTTTCTCTAAATATTGGCGTTTTAAGTACTTTAACTCTATCCTTTTAAAATTGTGTTTCTTATCTATCTTTTGTTTTCTACCATAGTCCGGCACTAATTGAATAATTTTAAAATTTGAAAAAGTTCAAATCAAGTTCTTAAAATTATGCTAACATGGCAGATATATGAAAAATGTAGAATTTTACA
Organism: Lemur catta; assembly: GCF_020740605.2. Classification (NCBI taxonomy): domain Eukaryota; kingdom Metazoa; phylum Chordata; class Mammalia; order Primates; family Lemuridae; genus Lemur; species Lemur catta. Next base: position 7,684,929 of record NC_059139.1, on the reverse strand, counting down.
GATGTTTAAGAAATTTGGAACCCTTTCCTTTTTATAACATAAAGCTTTTCATTTCATATGTATATTGTTATTGTATGAGTCTATTAGTAGGAATATTTGATTCTGACAGAATCCAACTCATATATATTTAAGAAAAATAGTAGTTTTTATTTTGTTTTATAGGAATATAGTCATGTTTCCCATAACCAAAGAAGAGGAACATAGCTGAGTCTCAGGAAACAACTAAAACTAATCCCCTTTGCTCCTTTTTGGGTACCTGGTGTGCTTTGGTGCCCACCCCCAGTCCTTGTGTCTGTCTGTCTGTCTCTCTGCCTCAATCCCTCTCCTCCTCTCTCTCCCCCTCTCTCCCTCCCTTTCTGTCTCCTCTTCTGATCTACATTGGTGGGAAATTCAAGCACTCACTGCTCTCAGACTTTACATATTACTGTTGTGGTCATTGAGAAAGATCAGCTAGCCCTTCTGGGCCCCAAACCCAACAGTCTCAGTCAGGCTCTGTCTGTGCCAGCATGGGTCAGGTGCCCATGGCTGGACACTTGGCTCTAGGGAGCAGTGCAGGGTGGGGTAAGAACATGTCAGCTCTCCCTGTTCCTGTGGATCACACAGTACAGGCACAAGTAGTCCCCTGCATGTTGGGAAATATTCGGCCAAATTAAAAAAATATATCCACCATATCGCACAGTCATTTTTTCTTTTGCATAACATGTGAGAAACTAAGTTTGAATCTTCAATAATATTTCCAAATTCTTAGGTATTCTAATTCTGTTTACTTCATTTAGTATTAGTTCAGGACTGAGTATTCACATTAAGATTAGAATAATAAGTTTCTGTAAAATTCCATGAATACTGGTTCTGTCTTTTGAAAAACACAGAGGAAACCAGGTTTCAGTGCTGCTTCTGTCTCTGCCCGCATCTGTGATGCTGGTCTGGTATCCTAAGCTCCAGAGGGTTTTTGTTTCTGCCTTTCCAAAGGCATTCCCAATCCTAAAAGCTTCTGTCCTTCTTAACAATTTAGCCTGTGGTGGTTGTAGTTCTCTGAGGCTGATTGCATTTTTTAGATTCATTAGCCATTTTGAATTTCATAATTTCCCCCTGAATTCTAGCAGAATATATTTCTGAAAATATACAGAAAGTTATTAAACCTGGAATTAGACTGCCAACGTATATTCAAATCAAATGTTTAATTTTATAATTGGAAAATGATACATCTGCCTGGAGAAAATCAGTGGGATTGGAAAACAAATTAGGTGTTGACAGTGTTGGTACAGAAAAATTATACATATTTATGAATGGCCAAATCATTCTATTCCTGTGACTTAAAAATATAATTATTAATCATTTATAATGTGATGATTTCAGTTGAATGACTTATCCTGGTGTGTGTGAATTTGCTCATATATACTGTCCACTGTATAGTATCTCTAGTTAGCATCTCATTTGATCTTTAAACCTTCATTAATGTAATTTGGATTTTAGCGAATTAAGTGTCTGCTGCAGTGCTATAGGCAAATGGATACTATTTAAAATGATTACTAAAACAAATTGCCATTTTTATGTTCTAGAATAATGTTATATTTTACAGTATTTTAATATGTGTGTATATACACTTTAAATACATTATAGGAATTGTTCAAACAAAGACCATATTAAATGAAGTTCCCCTAAGGATTTAGTTTTTGCAGTTACAAATGTGAAATGATTGTCTTCTATCGGTATGTTCTTCGTTTAGTTGATTATAAATACAAGTGTGTTACCCACGTTATTTCTGTTAACAATATTGAAGACCTAGTGGCGTCAGCCTTCAGAGAGGCCTTTGGGAGACTCCAGCACTGCAGCCCACAAAGTTACCTCCGGAGACTCAACTCTCTGCAGTTTTTGTGTCTGGGTTTTCAAAGTGAGGTGCAGGGAGAGTTGTCCCTGAAGTGACCCAGGGCCGGCTCCCTGAAGGAATTCTGGAGCTTACAGATCAGTCAGATTTTCTGAGTGTGCTCCCTAGAATACTACATTTTTAATAAGGTCCCCAGAAGATTCTGATGCATATTGACATTTGAAAACCACTGAATTGATTCTGAGGGGGAAATGCATCCATTGTATAGTGTGGAAGTCAAAGAATAAGAAGACAGTCTTCTTTCTTTTTTAAGAGAAATTGACTTTATCACTTTAGCTGAAGGAGCTCTTTTCTACTGAAAACTGAGTCCGGGCAGAACAAATTCATGCAACAGCCCATCACTGAATTCTCCAAATGCCCAAAAGGGTGGAAAAAGGACCAGGATCCTGAAGACACTGGGAGTCAGAGCCTTTAGAGACAGTCTGTTTCTCTTGAGAGCGTCTGTCCTTGGAAATGATTGCAAGTAGTTTTTGTCAGTAATCATGGGATAGTATGTGTTTGCAAGATGCAGGGTGGTAGACCTACCTTAGTCAGTCATTGGTTATTCAAAGAACTTCAGCAGTGGCTCTTAGGGTCCCAGATGTCTGGCCTCTATAATAACAGCCCGAGTGGAAGGGAGGCTCTGGGTTCTGGGAGCCCCTCACCGCCCACAATTTGGTATAATGCATCCCTAATAGTGTACAGCGGTTGTCAGAAAGGCAAGAGACTAATGAAGAGGCCACAGAAAACCTGCTTCATTTAGTTTTGTGAAGCTTCATGTAAGAGCTTTTATGTGCTGAATACTGTAATTAGGAAAAAATTGGTATGACAAGGCATGTCAACTCCCATTTGGGGTTATAAATAAAAATGAAGGAGTCTGTCATTTCAAGCCCGAATTTTTATATTATAGTTGAGAATTTGGTGAAACATTATTGGAATATTCTCTTAGTTGACAAATAAAACTATGGGATATTATCCATATATCTGTCACATGTATTTCTTTTTACTTCGTTTGACAAATATCACCCAAAGAATGTACAATGAGGTAGCTGGGGGATACAACAATGAAGCCTCATTCCATGGACCTCCTGGTGCTGTTTGTTGGATGTTTGCCAAATACCAGGCTTATCTCACCTGCCTTCAGCCTCTCCTTCAAATGTGGTCAGCAGTGTCTGGTCAGTTGAAAATTAGCACAGACTGAAGAAGAAGCTGCCTGATGGCAGCCTGCTTTGATAGGCATCCTCTAGGAATCCATTTTCAATATGCTTAAAGAGAGGCTACAAACATTATACTGGAGGTTTATCAGAAGACCATAAGAAAAAACAGGCATTCATCTGACTCACTCATCAGAGAAAATATAATTCTCCTTTGTGGCTCATGTCTAAATCATCTTTTGAGTGTAATATATACTCAGTGCTTTTTTTGTCCTAGAGACAGAAGTGCTCAGGCATGAGTTCTGCATTTATAGAAGTGGAATAAGAGAGATGTAGTGGGTATATATGAACAGATGGAGACATAGACACATGCCCACATACAACCTCACACCTGCCTTCATGTGGCATGCTAGTAATTAATGAACATTGGGTAGCCCATGCATTTCCTGCCATCAAAGCAGTATTCAAACAGTGGTGGTATTGGAGTTGCCACGTACAGCTGCATAGGTTGTACACTGCACAATTCTAGGAGATTCTAGAGTGCATCTGTGCTTACCGTATTGTTACAATGGTGATTCCATTCATTAGGTCTGGGGAGAGGTGAGATTTGTTATATTTAATGAGCTTCCAGGTGATAGCCAATGCTGCTGGTGTACTAACCACATGGAGTAGCTAGGACCCAGATGACAGTTGGGATGGTACCTTCCAGAATTGTATGGTGGGCAACCCTAGGGCTGAGGTAGGCATTTGAGGAGATGTCACATTTCTGGCCACATCTGCATGCTACAGAGATCAGTCAGTTTCCTAGTTCTCCTTTCCTGAGGTATATATTATTGTGAAGACTTCTGACTCAGAAATGTTGCCCTAAAATTCAGGGTAGGTTTGAGATTTTACATTACTGTGCTATAAAATCAAGGAGAGGAGATGAGAAATAGAAATCACAGCACATCAGTCCTATGTGAGACAGGACTGAAAGACTATGCTCCCTGAGTTGGATGGGCTCCCAGCAGGCCTGATCTAAATTGGGGGTCAGGTAAGTACCCTCCAGGCCACCCATTCTGAACATCAAATGTCTCTGAGCCATCACCACTAATACCATTGTGTCCCTATGGAATGTTTCATTTATTCTCCCTATGGGATCTGGAGTCCCTCAGTCAGCCAAGGAGATGTTGAATACACAAGTATATGCAAATAAATTATTCCTGGCATAGGATTTAATTATTCAGTGTGAAGTTAATGGAAAAAATAAAAATCATGTATAATTTTAATGTTCATTATAGAAGAGAAATAGTTAAAAGACCTAGTTATATATGCCATGAGATTTCCTGAAATTGAATATTATAGTGCTGGCCTCAGCCTCTGTTTTCTATCTCTGTGCCAACTCTAGTTATTAGGAACTGATGCAAAACCCATAATGTATAATGGATCTATTCTGATGTAATCAGAATCAGGTAACATTTTACTATTTGAAATTATTTTAATTGAAATATTTTAAGAAACATTTTAATAAATTATCAATAAATTATTTGAATTGTGATCTGACCCTTAGCAGTTTGAGTCATTTTGAAAAACCTGTGTCCATCAAAGTGGGCTTCTGGATGTCGATTCCCGGCATCTTCAATCCAGCCCTTCTCTCCATCCCCTTAATTGAGCCCATTGTTTACACAGTGGCCACAAGAGCCTTATAACGGGGCTCTGCTGCAAGTCCTATATTGCTTTTTAAAGTAATTTTCAGGCTGCCTTTAAAATAATATTTCAAAATGTTAAAATTTGGTCATTGGGGTCATTGGTCTATGTACGAAATTTACTTCCTTGCCATGTCCTTCAAGATATCTATTAGTACAGATGCAAAAATGCAGACACAGACCCACTCTGGCCTGGACTTCCCTTTCTTTAAAGTCCCATCTTCTACGATTCTTTTCTTTGGGTCTTCACTCCACTTTTCTGATCTATTTGGCAGCCTGTAAACTTGCTGTATGTGTGGCTGTCTTAGTCCTGGTTATGGTTGCCTGTGAGTGGGACTCACTCCCTTCCACCTCCCCACTGACCAACTTCTGCCTGTCCCTTGGGACTGGACTCAGCATTGCGTTCCCCAGACATGGTCCCGGGCTTGCATCCCTCCCTGTCTAGCCACCAGAACCTTTGCCTCCCAGTGGTTACCATCTCTTAATTCATCTGCCTCCTTGCCCAGGACCACAGAACTACAAGATCCTCTGACTTTGTTCCTCTGCCTTAATTGTTCTGGCATTTCACCATGCTTAGTGCATCAAATAGGGGCTTCATGAACACTGGCTACATGAGAAAACTGAAGGAAGGAAAGAAGGAAGGAAAGGAGGGAGGAAGGGAGGGAAGAAGGAAGGGAAGAAGTGCCTTACCTGATGAAAGATTTAGTAACTCACTTCTTGAGGACAGATCTTATCATATTCCCATGGCAAGTAGAGTCTTGATAAATTTGTAGTCTGAGTTTGTGTCAGTTAGATAGTATTCTTTGCCTTTTTATGTACTTTTTTTTCTTAGTGTGAGTTCCATTTTTCTTCATGTGAATTGAGTCTGCAATACTGGCTGCTCGATGATTAGCACTTTGTGGTAGAAACTGCTTTTGTTTTTGACTTCTTGATCCTTAACATCCAAGACAGCGTCTGGCCTTCAGATAATACATTTTTAATAGCACAATCAACAAATGGCATTACTTCTGACCAGGGTAAGTAGCTGACTGAATGAACTGTATCAGTTAGGGTCTTTGGTTACAAGTCAAAGAAACCACTGATTTGCTTAATGGGGAAAAGAAGTCATTTGTTGAAACTATATAAGATACTCATGAAAGACACAGAAATGTCTGGAAGCCAAGGTTTAGGAAGGGCAGGAAGAATTCCAGGGTTATACGCCACAGGGACTAGAGGACAGTGGCTTTGGGGTGTCTCTTTTGGGAGAATCAAATCCAACTCCTTTCTATTCTTGTATCATTTTCCTCAAGATTCAGATCCCAAGAGGAGCCCACTCAATTAGAGATATGCCCACAACTGTGAGTTTCCTACAGCTGCTGTAACAAATTACCACAACTGTAGTGGCTTAAAACAACACAGAGTTACTCTTTCATACTTCTGGAGGTTAGAGATATGGGTCTTACTTGGCTAAAATCATGGTGTTGGTAAGGCTGTGCTGTTTCTGGAGACTCTAGAGGAGAATCCATTTCCCTGCCTTTTTTGACTTCTAGAGGCTGCTCACATTCCTTGGTTCATGGACCCACCACCTCCATCTTCAAAACCAGCAATCACATCGCTCCAACTTCTGTCGTCACATCCCCTTCTCGGACTCTGACCCTTCTGCCTCCCTCTTCTATTTATCAGGACCCTGTAATTACACTGGGTGCACCCAGATAATATGGGATAATCTCCCCATCTCATGAGCAGCCAACTAACAACCCTACTTCCATCTGCATGAATTCCCCTTGCCATTTAACATAACATCTTCACAAGTTCTGAGGGCTGGAACATGAAAATCTTTTGAGAGCATTGTTCTGCCTGCCATGGTTGGGGACCCTTGAGTGGGAGCCCAGAAAACTTCATGTAACATAAGATAGATAAATCCCTCACAGAAAATCAAGGTTCATTTAGCAAAAGCAGGGAGAAGGATTACTGATCAAACACGATGTTTTTCTGCTGCACACATCAAAGTTCATATCATCTATTTTTGAGCACAAAAAAGTGCATTTTTAAAGATGTTTCTCTATGCAGTGAGGATATCTGAAATTAGTTGAGTGAATGTTTAATATGAAATGTTTAAAATAGCATTCAAGTAAGCCATTTCCTCTTAATTCCCCATTACTCACTTTGGAAGCTCTTGTGATGCTTATTGGCCAAGTTTGGCAAAAAATTAAAGCTAAGTCAGTGTTTCTTCTATAGGAGTTTCCCTGGTTAGTTGAACCATAGGCCAGTGGGACATTGATAAGCCAGATAACTAGTGCAGAAAGGGTTTCCCTCCTCCAATGAAATGACCAAAAGGAGTTCTAGTCTGTTTACTGATTGTCATAGGATTACACTGGCTTGAGTCACTGGGTAGAACACACAAGGACTGAGGGGAAGAATGTTTTCTCCATTTCTGTTGCCTTTTATAAGCCGTTACTAGCAGCAAGTGGAAAGGGGTTCTGTACCCTAGATTAAAAAATTATCCAGGTAAATCCCAATTGATGGATTATCTTTCTTTTGTGAACTCAAATATGGGATTTCAGATTCAAACTCACACATAAGCTGGAGAAAACAAGACAGAAGGCAGTATTTGGGCTTGACTGGCCCATGCAGAAGATGTACTTCCTGTATGAAGTTGCTCCAGGCAACTCCAAGGCTGATAAACTTGTAATTCATGAAAGCTTATATTAAACCCACAAGGTCATTGCAAAGTACATGAATATAAAAGCAAGCAAAGGAGAAATATGGTTGACCGGTGTCATCCATCTTAAAGCTAGCTTTCATTTCAAAATTGTAATGTACCTTTATTTTGTCTTTTCAAAATAATTCTTTTTTGGATTATTTAGCATCTTGGATAAGCAAATATTTCATATTATACCTATGAGGTTTGTCCAGTGCCAGGTACTTCATTTTGGTTCATTGTGCAAGAATGCAAGACTGGAAGAATGCTCTAGACATTACAGTATGTATCTAATAGCCAAAACTTATGGTTTTATTCTCCATTCTATTAAAGACTCAGGGTATGACCTTGAAAATGTTGCTTAATTCTTTTATGCCTCATTACCCTCTCATTTATAAAATGTCCAGGCAAAGAGTGCTTGTTCTTTCTTGGGCTGCTCAAGGGCTACTCATGTGCTGCTGTAGTTTTTGCTTGGTGCCAAGATAAAATGTGTAGAATGGATATCATTACGGTAGGGGACTGTAGAATTGACAAAGTAAAATTGACCTTTCACCTAGTTATACTAATAAGTATATTTTTGATCTTTAAAGGTGAAATCTTCCAGATAATAGAAACTAAACATATTTGAAATCACATGTTTGAGGATAATATAGTTTTCCTCTTACTGATTCAACCAGTACCAATTAATCTGTTAATATATTAATCTGTTAATATATGTGATTTGGTCTCTTCATTTTTTAATTCCTACATTTTTCTAGTTATGACAAAATCCAGTTTTCCAAATTTTCCTATTACATTAACTGATGTTGTCAATGTAGATTTTAAATTAGAAGTTTTCTTGGTTACCAATGTAAGCTACGCATTTTTGTGTATAAAGTACTGTACAGTATATCAGAGATAACTGTTTTTAGATCCTATCTGTGTTACAGGTAATCTGATGAGATCTTATGCAGCCTGAACAGAGTTTCCTGTATTCGGAGCACGGTCAACACCTGCACTTAGTTGTTTGTTCCTAAATCATTATGTAGTAACTCTAATAACTTGAACTGAGTGATGCACTTGTATAGTATGACACAAATTTAATTATATAAAATTAAATACTTTATTGTTCATTTTTCCCTACGTGCATATACAATGATTAAACTGTGACTAGGAATAGTGCCATCTTGAAAATAAAATCTACAAATACATTTCTGATTAATGTCCTTCCTGTTTTGTTCGATTTGTTCCACATATCAATGGAACTTTAATCCTGTGTTCAAAGTTCAGAAAGCTGTTTCACTTTTAAAAACAGCTAATTGAGAGACATTTTTTCTCAATTGTGCAAATTATATGTGTGGTGCATAGAAATTAGATAATGATTTTCCAATAAGATGATGTGTAGACTTGTTATTCTAAATTGAAATTCAGTCACTTGTACAATTTAAGTTTGGCATCGCTCTCAGAGTAATTACTGTTTCATAAAATCAGTCTATCCAACTGCGTTGCCTCATGCGGATGCCAGGCACAGACACGGTCACCAGGGAGCGGAGGCACGGGAAACAAAAGGGCCCTTCAAAACCCGGCATCATTTTCTTTGGTGAAATTATTGACATCATCAAGTACTAGTAGCCACTTGTTTCTTAATTAAGCTAATAAATGACTAATTGATCCAGTAAGTAAATGATTCCAGGCAAAACAAATACTCATACAATAAAAAGACCAACTAAACAATCACATAACAGGCTGAATAGGTTAAACATGATCAGTTCACTGACTACTTATTCATTCATTTGACAAATAAGTATTGAGACACTGGTTGGTGAAAACTCTTTTAACTAAGAGATTGAGACCAGTCCATTAAGAAGAGTTATTAGGTAATCATAAAAAAATTAACTACATAAATGCTGTATTTATTTTATTTTTACTTAATTGTACCCATGTTCACTGATGTTACAGGACCTAGGTCATTCATTTAAATGTGGGTCTGCTCACAAGAATGGCAAGTGAACATTCTTGCTGCCCACTGCCCCTCTCCCCTCCTTGCATCCTCTATGATTTGCATTTTCTGTTTCTACAAAGTAAGGAATCTAAGGCACATGTGAAGCATTTGAAGGAAGAATCCTTCTAGATCTTTGTAATCTTTTCCTTTGCCCTTTACAGTCATCTCATCTGTAATGAATTCCATAGCATTTTTAATGGCTTCTCTTAAGGGTGTTTCACCAAAACATTCATAAAAAACCAAAAACTCTTATTCTTGATGCAGTTATATCTCATTGGTTTATGTATGTTTAATGAAATAATATAATCATTAGTGAAACTTGGGAGGAACGGATTTGGAAGCGACACAGCCAGCTCTCAGTGATCCGCCCCTTAACCAGTGAGGGCAGGTGGGCACCCAGCTGCCGTGGAACGGACAGACAACCACAGGTGCAAATGAGGGACTGTTCAGCAAGGGTTACAGAATGGGACCATTTAACACAGCTCCTAGAGGACTTACTGGTTATTTGCTAGGCACTAGAACACGAAGATAATATGCCCTCTGAAGTCATCCCTACTTATCAACCTTCTTTCTTCAGAACAAAAATCCACGCTTTAGACCTGATCTAATCCCTGTATTCATTATTTTTCCTTATGGCTGCTCCTAAGTGGGAAGAAACCATTCCTATTATCTTTTACGTTTGGTACTCAGTGCCCAGTACTGGACCTGGCACAGTCTATGGTCATCGAATGGTTTTTTAAATTAATGAATTATTTTCTACATTGGTATCAGTATTAAGAGGCATCCTGTAGATTAGCACAGTATAGTGATTGAGAGCTGTAGACCATGTGCGCTTAAACAGTAGCTCTTCCCTGTGCTACCTTGGGGAGGTTGACCTCTCTGGACCTCAGTGTCATCCTCTGGAAAAGGGGGTGGAAATAGAAGTACAGCATAGCATTGCTGTATTAGAGTCAGTACTTGTGCAGAGCTTAGAGTAGTTCCCAGTCCATAGCAAGTGTGCAATTAATATAATTAGTATATTGTCTTGTAAAAAATATTTCTTCTGTTGTAACTTAAAATTTTAAATACACCTTTATAGCTGTTACCTTCTGTGTACCACTATCCATGTATAGATAATAATCTTCAGTATACCTGCTAGGGCTGATATGACACTGATGTATATTTCTCATTGTTTTTTTTATCTAAGACATACAGAAATTCATTGATAGGAAACCTGATTGTAGAAAAAGTGTATATAAAAGAAAATTTTTATATTTGAATGTTTATGGTTTTATTCTAACCAGAATCTATATACCGTGTTTACGTAATTGAGATTTTAAAAGAAACATCATATTGATTTCTCTTTCCTTAAGACCACTGGACATTTATATAAAAAACAATTTTCAATTTAAGCATTTCTTACTGTGCTTTTAACAACCCCTGCATGATAATAAGGTTCTCACATTAGGTAGAATGTAAAACTTTTTATTTTACCTTTTTTAAAAATAATGCCATCCTTAATTGATTGAAATTTCAGCTATCTGTCATCTTTTGGAGATGATTAAAGTTTATCAATAAAAAATACATAAAAAGATAGATTATAATAAATTGTATTCCTGCTTCTCTCCCTCCAGAAAGACTAATAATGCTAAAATATTTCTATGTAAAATAGTAGGTGATTCCTACCTAATTCGCAGAAATTTTGTTTTTTGTCTGGACATAAAGCCACAATTTCTTTTTCTAAGGGTTATACTTGTTTTCTTTAAATGTTTAGAATATTTTCAAACACTTGTAATTGACTAGCTTTATAACAACTAAACATTAAATATTTGACATTTTATTCAGGAATAATGTATGTATTAGAGAGTGGTAACTGCTGATCATGTGAGGCACTGTAAATATTCTGAAAAAGGAAAAAAAATAAAATAGAAACTGGAAAGCCTAATGCTAGAAAGAGAGTTTACCCAAGCAGAATAATTTAATTGGTCAGAGAAATTATTTTTTAAAATACAGTAGAAAAATGGTACAAATGAATTTTAAAATGTTAAATATTATCATTTTTAAACTGAAAATGTGATATCATTGTAAAAAAGCCTATAACCTCATATCTAAGCTTTAAAATGTGATAGATTGCATAAAATAATTATAAACATATAGAGAAATTGCTTTTCAGACACCTTTTCTGAAAGTCACCTTTGGCCTTTTGGATAAGCATGGTTTCTTAGAAGATGATTGACTTCACAACACACCAAAAAGATACTGGATGGTGTTGACCAGAGGCTAGAGCAGCGGGTGGACAGGGAAAGGGGAGATGTTGGTTAAAGGATACAAGGTTTCAGTTAGGAGGAATAAGCTTTGGTGATCTATTATACAGAATGGTGACCATAATAAATGATAATCCATTGTATATGTGAAAATTGCTAAAAGAGTATATTTGGAATATTTCTACCACAAAAAAATAAGTATGTGAGGTGATGGATTTGTTAAATAGCTTGATTTAATCTTTTCACAGTGTACACATAGCAAAACGTTGCATTGTATCCCATAAATATATACAACTATTATTTATCAATTAAAAATAAAATTTAAAAAGACTTAAAAAGATGGCATCCTACCTTCAAAATTGCAAAAGTAATTAGTGTGCTAGTGACAAAACTTAATTTGATTTATCTAAAATTAAAATACATAGTTCCTTGAAACTAATGAATATCAATGAATATTGTTTTGTAATAGGATTGAAAATGCAAAAGAACTATTAAATCTAAACATTGACAGTCTTGTGGTATAATCAAAGTGATATGTGACAAGATGACAAATTTTCTTTAAAATTCTTTAATACTGTTGACTATCCTTTTATGACTAGACATGCTATTTTTTTGTATCTCATTTTTTCTCAAAAATGAAGTTATTAGTAATGACTTTATACATTTGACATCAGGGTCAGAAGATTTCTATCTGTGATTGCAGTAAAATGGATAAAGTGCTATAAGAGAAACATACACTAACTTGAACAAATCAGAGTGAAAGATGACTCTTTTTTGTGATTGGAATCACTTTTTTGTCTAATGGATTCAACAGTTTAAAATGCCATTTTATGCAAAAGAAAATAATTATAAATTCTGTACTAACTATCATATTATCAAAAATTTAAATGATCACACATGTCCTTGTTTGCCAAAGTGCATGTAAATTGGCATTTTTTTATGTTGTTGGCAGACTCTTCATTGGAAAGACTTTGGGGACAAGATGGCAGCATCTGTCACAGTTTAAAATTTTTATAATCTTAGACCCAGTGAATTCATTTCTAGGAATTTATTCTAAAATAATACACATATGCACATAACTGCATATGACTCTCGTAAAGTAATCCTTATTTCAGCATCTATATATGAAAAAAATAGAAAAAGGAAAGGAAAAAGAAAAAATGTAAATATATACATTTATAGATAATTTAAAAAGATATAGCAATACAATGGAATACTTGTGCACTGATTTAAAAAATGTGATAAATTCATAACTAATGACTGAAATGGTCTCCAAGACATAGTGATTGAGAAAAAAAAGTTACAGATTAATATATATAACATGATCACATTTTTGTTATATATATGTATTAATACATATGTATTTGTGGGTTTGTGTGTATGTGCATGTATGTATGTATATGTGTGTATCTCTACATATACATGTAAATATGTGAATGTGTAGGGGAAAACTGGCAGCATTCTCATACCATGACTGCTGAGAAATTGGTCTATATATTGTTTTTATTTTACATTGTTTGAGTATTTGGCAATCTAATATGTAATTTTCAAATGGTTTAAGCAATATTTTATTAATATAATGGCAATATGAATGTGTACATAGTAGTTATATTTCCTTTAACTTACCAGTTTAAATATATTCTGAAAATAGAGTTGATGTATTGACTTTTTATATTAAAAGTAAAAGCAATGCAATGTTTTATTCAGTTTTCAATTTTTGAGTACTGTATTTTTTCACTCAAATCACATGATATAGAAGTTATAATTTTTAAAAATTTGTCTGTATCCCTGAGTCAGCCTCTTGTTAATAATTTTGTAGTGCATATAGTGTAGGCTTTATAAACTCTTTAAAATCACTTTGCTTTCCTTTCCTAGATTGACTGTGAATTCAGGTACAATATAAAAGCAATCTTTTTTCCTACTTTATACTTGACAAATTTCAGAATGAGTGGTGGAAAAGATGATTAATATTTGTTAAATTGTAAGCTCATTAATAAGATTCACTGGTAAATCTCTAAATTATTATTTATTTCCCTAAGTAGAAATTTCAAATTTACATTTTAGTGGAGTACTTCTTTAATTTCCTGATATAAGGAGGTCTGATAAATTTTACCCTGAACAGGTGGGTATTTATGTGATGTGAATTTTATCATGCCAAGAAGTTATATTTTGGTTATAAAATAAATAATATAAATATTTTTATAAAATGTTTTTATAAAATAAAAAAACCAAGAAATCCATTTTGGTTGTTAAGAATGTGTTCCTTCAATCACAAATTGCAATGTAGTATAATATGAATGTTTATGATCTTAGTGTATAAGATAATTTAAAAGATACTTAACAAAAGATAATTTAAAAATTAAAATATATTTTATAATTTTCCAATGTTTAGTGAAGAGCTTTATAATTTGAAAATTATAATAATAAAAATTAATATTTTTGCAGCTTCACACAAACCTAGAACAGAGAATGTTTTGTACACTGATGAGGAAACTGAGATACAGAAAAATATTTTTCCAATAGGACTATTTAAACCTGCACCCCTTTGACTCTTTGGTTTGCTATACTTTGGTTGCTTCAGGTTTCTAATGCCTCAGGACAAGATAAAATAAATGAAAAATGAAGCAGAACAAAATTTTTTTTTTCAAGAAAAATTCAGATGACTATATTCTTTTTACTGAGAAATTTTTGTAACTATTCCCATCATGTACTCTGGAGAGTGTATCAGTCACTGTGGGCTGGGTATGTCATAGTAACAAACAATACCAAAATTCCAATGGCTTAATCCAAACAATTTATTTAATCACTAATGCAACACGTCTAGTGCAAATAAAACCTCCTCTTCCACATAGTCACTCTACACCCCCTTAAGCCTCTGACACCCTAATACAGTGCGCAGGGTTCCCAAGCAAGGAAAAGCAGAGAATGAAGCATCATGCACTGGCTCTTGAATGCTTTTACTAAATCATAATTCACTGACCAAAACAAGTTATAATAGTAAGACTGGTTTTAAGTGACTTCTTTACTAGATGAAAAAGAAAAATGGAAAATGAGTGAGCAGCACTAATACCTACTAAGATAGAATTAACTCACTCCACCTTGAGTTGGGGGAGAATGCAGTTGGTTCATACCAAGACCAGAAGAGGACTAGTTGAAGAATTGGAAGAAAGTCAAGTACCAGAATACTTGAATGTGGACATAATAAATGAAGAGGACTTACCCAGAGAATCTTGCAAAAATACTGCTAGAATATGAATCACTGGAAACTTAGCACCAGTCATAGCTATATAATTGTGTATTATCATGGGCATTTGCTAACAGAGAATAGTTGAAATATGGATGTACAAGATCTATTTTTCCAAAGCAATGAGGTACAGTATATGGATAAGATTAGATTATCTTAAGACATGAAAACATTCTGTCCTTATCACCATTCATGTAAGAGACTATGGTTTTATGCATATTTTATGGAAACTATAGAGAGAAGTCATCCAACTTAATGGGATGTCCAAAAATAGCATCCTAAGCTTCAGCAATAATTATGAAATGCTTACTTCTTTGATGTCTGGGTATACTATTTAGTAAAATCTTTGAACATCCTCAAAAATCTTTAAACAGACAAATCTAAAATGTATTGTGAAGTCACTTTTACACTCATGCTAAATCATTAATATTCTTTTCCCTAATTTCTTACTAGGTTTGAATCTTTCTTGGGGATGGTTGCCTGCAGGCAGGGTTTGTGATAAATCACAAACTCTGAGGGATAATATTGAATAAATCTTGGGGATGGGAGCAGAATCTCTGATCTGGGTTATTTTTTATTCATTCCATGTATTGAAAAGATTATCATGAAATCACTACAACCACATCATTAGGTTATGAACCCTAAAAGAACCTGAAGATTTTCACTTTACTCAGTTATCTATTGCTGAATAACTCGTTGCCGTAGAATTTAGCACCTTAACACAACTGATATTCATCTCATGGTTTCTGTGACTCAGGAACTGAGGAGCAGTTTGGCTGGCTATTTCTGGATCAGGATTTATTATAATGTTTCAATGAAGATGTCAGTCAGGTCTGTATCATCTGAAGGCATGCCTGGGGCTGGAAGATCTGCTCCCAAACCGGCCCACTCATGTGGTCATTGGCTGTATGCATCAGTTCTTTGCCAGGTGTTGACAGTAGGCTTTAGTTTCTCCTTATATGGACCTCTCCAGGTGGCTGCCTGAGCATCCTCTCAACATGGAAGCTGACTGCCCCAAAGTGAATGATCTGAGAGAGATTAATGAGGAAGACTCAATGCCTTTTATGACTTAGTGTCAGAAATCATATACCATCACTTCCACCATATGCTTTTTGTAAAGCATCACTGGGTCTACCCCACACTCAGGGAGAGGTGAGTTAAGCTCCTCTCCCTGAAGAGAGGAGTATCAAAGAACCTGTGGACATAATTAAAAACCATCACACTTTCCCAAACCAAACTTGACAGAGATAGTCATAACTAATAAGCAAATAAGATGTATACACAATGAGAGGTAAAGTATTTATGTTAGGAGGTAATTGAAAAAGGGAGCAATATCTTAGAGTCTTATCTTGAGAAAAAGGAAGTTTTGCAATAAAAAAATATTATGAATTTGGCTTGACAAGGGTAATGCAGGGGTAATGTTTGATTTGTGGAAATTGAAAATTAAAAGAAAACAGAAGACAAGTTGACAAAAGTAAGGTTGGGGATTGATAAGCACCTTTTCATAAGCTGTAATTATTTGTCCGTTTAAAATTGTTTATTGATCACATACCAGGATATTTGGACCCCCTAAAGTATAATATTTAATGACTATATATGTACACAAAAGATGAGAGGTTTTTTGGTATATAACCTTCACAAATACAATATAGTCTCTCATGCACATATAATTTAGATTTAACTCTCTATGCAAAGCTTACTTTTTTCATGAAGTTGTGTGTTGTAATAGATGAATTATAACACTTAAAATTTCAAATTTTTTATTGACATATCTTGGCAGCTATCAAAAGTTATTATGGCTCTTCAGTTTTTGTGTTATATTTGTTCTTTTATGGTCAGAAGTTTATTTGAAAAATTTCCAAGCCAATGGTAGCGAGTAAAGTTGTATAGGAGTAGTTGAAACTCTGGGTTTTTTGTTCGTTTGTGTTATTTATTTATTTTTTAGACAGGGTCTTACTGTGTCACTTGGACTGGAGCTCAGTGGTATCATCACAGCTCACTCAAACTCCTGGGCTCAAGGGATCCTCCTGCCTTAGCCTCCTGAGTAGCCGTGACTACAGGCACTCGCCACCACACCCTGCTAAATTTTCTGTTTTTTATAGAGATGGTATCTTGCTCTTGCTCAGGCTCATCTCGAACTCCTGGCCTCAAGTGATCTTCTCACCTCAGCCTCCCAGAGTGCTAGGAGTATAGATGTGAGCCACCCCTCCCGGCCTGAAACTCTATTTTGTATAATTAAACTTAAAACACTGACTGACACTTTTCCTGCTGCAATGGGTTAAACATATTGGCAGATATTTATTTACAGTGTAAGCCTTTGTCCTTGAGTGCCCATTGATAGCAATTCTAGAAAAAAAACAGATCTGTCATTGAGCTTCAGTATCTTGAGATATTGTGAAGTGGCAGATGCATATTTGCACTCAATATGAAGGGTAAATTGCCATAATTTGAGTGGACACTTTCAAGCACTACAAAGTAAGAACATGTTGCAACCCACTATGTGGCTGGCATTTTGGGACCTTCTGTTTAATAGGCTGTGACAGTGAAAGTTGGTAATTCATGGTGGTTAAATTGCCGTGGACTGGCTTTAAAGTATGGTTTTGTTTTTTTTTTTACCAGATTATATCATGTAAATCTATGATTAAGTAAGGAATATAAACTGGAAAACTGCATAATTTTTAAAAAATATTAGAGATAATATTAGGGAAGACAGGTTGTGTTCCATGTATAAGCTTAGATGCTTTTGTTCAGCATCTTGTACAAAAAGGACGTGTGAGATGGACTCTAAGTCTGTAGGAGCTGTGTGAAAGGGAACCCCAGCTACTGAGACATTTGGCAGTGACAGCATGTTCTGCACACGCACTGTGTGTAACCGAACACCATATTAGGGGCTGGGGTAAGCATGCAGCTTTGAAGTTGCCGCCAGAAGAATATTCAGTTCGCTGCTGAGCTTCTATTTTATAGAATGCATTAGAACCTCTCCTTATATTGAGCGAGAGTCAAAATTTCAGGCACTGGGTCTGTTTCAATTTCTGTTCAATCAACTGTTATGTTGAAGGGTCTATAATTTCAGAATCCTAGACTTTATATTTCTGGCCTAAGAATAAGTGTCCCTACAGCTTAGTAAACCCATCAATCAGCTGTTGAAACATGTAAGTGGTGTCTTAGGGAGCTAAGATGTTTGGTGATTCCAGAAGTGGGTCACATCTAATTTGTAGTAAAGATGAACTCCCAAACTTATATTGCCTTATCATGATTATTAATTTTATCTAGACATATTTCCATGATAAATGTAGACATAGGCATGATTGGTAGAAGTATACATGGTTTGACTACTTTCATATTATATATTACCCAAATGCTTTTATATGAATATTTCTATTTTTATGGATTTATATTTAATAGATTTATTTTATTGATAGATTTAAGCTTTCTGTTTATTAACCTGGGAAGATTTATAGGACATTTATGTACCAGTGTTGTAAATGTAAAATTCCTTGACATTTTTAAATAAGGCTGATGATGAATTATAAATGTTCTTTCATTTTCATTTGTTCAATAAGTATTTAGTGATGCCAACTCTTTACCAGACACTATTCTAGGCACTGAGTTTGTAAATATGAATATGACATAATTTCTGTGCTCCAAGAATTCATGAACTATTTAATAATTAGGAGACATAAAATGTAAAATACGTGGTATTTCTGTAGATCTAAGATGTTGAGTATGTCATTGATTTAATAACACTTTTAGTTGCAAGTGACAGAAAATCCATCCCAAATGGCTTAAAGGAAAAGGGGACCACAGTCACATTAAGAAGTGTCCCAATTTCAAAAACATTAAAAGATTTTTTAAAAATCCCAGAAGGGGTAAGATCATTACAGTTCATAGTGATAAATGCAATGCTCGAGGAAAGTTATAAAAGTATCAGTCAGGAGGAAGTGATTCATAGTGTCTGGAGCTGTCCAGAAAGGCTGCAGAGAGAAAGAAATGCATCCATTGAAAGGGAAAAGAGAAAAGGCGTTTGGCAGCCAAACAAAGTCTTGGGGATGATAAAGGCATGCAGGAAGAGAACTCTGAGTGTGCAAAATTCAGTTCAATAAGATGTATGGGAAGCTGCAAGAGGCTAGTTGTGTCTATCGTGTACAGTGTGAGGGGAGAGGCAACGGTCTTGAGAACGGAGAGGTAAGCATGGGCCAGGGCAAGAACAGATTCCTGCATCAAGCAAAGCAGATTGGACTTCGTCCTCCGTGCCAATGGTTTCCAAACTGTTTTGCATCCATCAGTTTAGTGGGTAACCCACTGGCATATTCAATGAACTTGAATAAAATAGAAAATATAATGCATCATAGGTTGCAAGGCTTCGTTTTTCATGAAATTTTGTTCCAGTTCAAATATGTGGTTGTGTGTCACTGGGCCATGATATATAGTACATTTTCTATCTCAAAAAACCTCTGGAAACCTCTGTTCTAGGGGCTGAGATCCACTCAAGTACTTTTAGGGAAAAAGCATATTGTGATCATATTGTTTGTAAAGAAGGTTGACTTTCTCAGTAAATAGTGCGGAGCATTAATTGGAGGAGGCAATCCTGCAGGCAAAAGAGGCAGGTTAGGAAGATTTTGTGAGTGTGTCCAGGCAAGAGATGAGGGGTCGTGCTGAACTGCGTGTGTTCGTGGGGTTCTTGTAGAGCCATTGGTAATAGGTAGTTGCCTATTGGACATCAAGTGTGAGGTCTAAGCTGGAGCTAG
The DNA here is from genome assembly GCF_020740605.2 of Lemur catta. Taxonomy (NCBI): domain Eukaryota; kingdom Metazoa; phylum Chordata; class Mammalia; order Primates; family Lemuridae; genus Lemur; species Lemur catta. The sequence continues at coordinate 7,665,330 of NC_059139.1, read as the reverse complement.
ACTCTGATTCATTATTTGCACATCCAATCTCAGCTGTGCATGGCTTTGCAAAGATAGGTGTGAACAGTGTTTGATGAGAAGAAATAGAAGCTGTGGATCCCTGGAAACTCTCATACGTAAAACAGTGGCTTTCAATCTCATTGTACTGGCCCACTGGGATATTGCACAAACAGGTGTAGAGAACATCTTACTTCATTTGTTAATAATATAGTACATGTTACATATTGGTTATTTTCTGAAATCAGCAAGTTCAAGTTCAAGATCAGTAACAAATTCAGCGCCATCATCAAACTTCTTAAAATTCTCTTCCAGGATCTCCCAACAGCATAGCTGCTGCCCCCAATTTCCTTCTGTCTCAGTATTTTGGAGTTCACCCCTGGCACTCCCAGAATCTCAGTCCAGCTGCTTGTCTTTTCCTCTACTCACATCTCACTTTATATATTTATTCCGATTCTTTCCTCTCTTATCACAGCCCTCTGCCTTTCCACTCCTGTCTTCTTTTAGCTTTTCCCCTCACGCCTTAGGTTCTGAGGGAAGCCGGGTTGCAGCAAGGAAGCTGCACGTTCCCACTGTCAGAACCTCTCTTGCTGGGTCGGCCAGAGGACATCGTCTCCCTGGTGCCAGCTCTGGCATCTCAGGTCATAAGCTTGGCTGGGGCAGGGCTCAGGAGGCACAACTACTGATCCTCATCTGCTAGTTTGTTTTTCAAAAGCACCACCTTTTTAATATATGTTTTCTTAAGATAGATAAGTTGTTAATGTAATGCTAAGACTAGATGAAAGTGCCTGAGACCATGCTGTAGAAAACAGGACTGCCAGACACTCAGACAAAATAGCCAAATGCAGGCCCTCTGCTATCCTCAGTGGCTGCTATGTGTCTGCCACCATTTCATCTTGCTCTGTGTTAGCTTCCACAGAAGCTTCCTTTTTACCCTACAGGCATAATTCATGTAACTAAGAAGGCACACCTGAAGTCTTTGATGATGTTCAGGTTGGTCCCGCCCTCCTCAATGACTGATAGCTCACGCAATGACACAGGATGGGTTTCCTGACCCACCACGCTGTGTTTAACCTCCTACCATTTCAGCTTCTCTGAATACACAGGTAGAACAATCACCCCCTTGTGTTTGACACGTGACTTGACACTCAGATTGCAGCAGCGTCTCTGGTAGAGACCCTCCAGCCACTGTGCAGCAAATGGCCTTATGTCTCTGACTCCATGAGTAATATCTAACACCACACCTCCAACTTCTGAGATAGAACTGGATATTTCTCCACCTCCTGTCTGTGCCTGCTGGCGCCCTTGTATTTGCATATTCTGACCATGACTGACGCTGCTGTTTCCCATCCTTGCATGGTGCTCTTCATACATTTTGCCAGATTCTGTTTATAAGTTACCAGTTGCAAATTTTAAGTCCCAGAAGGCTACTGAATTTGATGGTTCTATTTTAGAAGCCACTTACCTAGGGCAGGGGTGGTCCCCAGTCTTTTTTAGAACCAGGGACCAGTTTGATGGAAGAGAATTTGTCCACAGACCAGGGCTGGGGGGTGGGATGTTGTGGGTGGGGAGTGTTGTACGGAGCTCAGGCAGTGATGTGTGGCCCATTTCCTTACAGGCCAAGGACCAGTACCAGGCTGCGCCGTGGGGATTGGGGACCGAAGACCTAGGGTGTACATTCTTGGACAGTTGACTGAGGCAAAAGGTTTAGACTAGTCCTAGGATTTCTGAAAAGCAGCTTAAGTCAGAATAAAGGGGTATCATTTCAAATACCATACAGAGAAATACTCCTAATGCAAAGTCCACTTTACTTATGTTACATGCTCTAGTAAGCAACTGTTATTGATTTTACTCTAATAGTTCATACGTTAACTTAGCAAATTTTTATTAACTGGCTTCTATGTATTAGATACTGAGCTAGATGTGGGAAATTGAACATAGACTAAGACAGATTGAGTTTCTGCTCTAATATTATCTCGTTTTGACAACTATTAATTATTATATTGCTTACATTATGATAAGCAGCAATTTTAAAGCAGCAATTTCTCTTTATAAAATAAGAAGTGAGGATGTATGTGTTTTTCTGTGTGCACGGTGCATCTGAGTGAGAGTGGTGCTATGCCTGTTTCTTTTGGTTCATACTCGTTACAAATACGGAATTGCAGTTTTCGTGACACAAATGAGATGCTCAATATTGTTGTTCATGTCACTAATTTATGCTAATCCACACATTCTGTGTGCCCTGATATTAATAAAGAGATGTTTATGCTTATTCTTTAACTTTACATAATAGTAATCTTTTCAATATTGCTAATGGAGTAGGTGGTTATAAAAAGTTGATTATGTTAAAATGTATTAAGATTTTAAAATATTTAATTGCTCATATTTATATATTTTTTTAAATAATCATATTTGGAGTATTCTGATGTCCTATGTCATTATTCACTTGGGTGTAGGGTGATGGTAAATTATGAAAATGATGCCTCATGATGACAGTAAAGCCGCTATTTTTATGTTGTGGAACATAGGATCAAGAACAGAGACGGGGACTGTCTTGAGGAGATGCGGACATTTCTTTGACCTATGAGAGAAGGAAATAAGGCTGAATGTGGCTGTGTGCAGGGTTTGCTTGTTTAGTGTGAGGGGCAGGAAGTCAAGATGGTTAACATCAGAGTCTCTGGAGTTCAAGTCCTTGGCTGAAGGTAAAGGAAGAAGTGTGAGGAGAGTTATAGACTTTTCTAGTAACTCTAAAGTAAAAGGTGAAAAAAGACCTGCCTGAAAAGAAGGAAAAGGAGGGGAAACAAGGTCTGACTAGCGATGTTTAGAAATCATCAGCCTTTACATTCCCTGCCTCACATCAGAGTGTGGTTTCTTGCTAGGGCACAGCTGCCCAGATGTTAGCAGCAAAGACCAGTCACAGGTGAGTGGGTTTGGGGTTGGAGGTTTGCAGACAAGGTCCCCTGCCCCTGCCCCAAGTCTGTTCCACCCATAGTCTGGACATCTTGGCTGAGAGCCAGTCACTTGGCCCAAACCCTGGGAATCATGTGGACTCCTCTCTCTTCATCTCACATACCACAGAGAATCTATCAGCGATCCTGACAGTTCTGCTTTCAAATTATCCCCACGATCTGACTACTTCTCATGACCTCTACTGCCCAGGATTCAAGCTGCAGATGAAAGCTTACATCAGAGAGTTGACTGTTGGGTGTAGATCAGGACCATCAATAGAACTTTCTGCAAGTATGGAAACTTTCTGCTTTTCTGTGTAATAAGGAAGTCCACTGGCCAGCTGTGGCTATTGAGCACCTCACATATGAATGGTACCACTAATGAACTGACATTTTATTTTATTTTATTTTATTTTATTTATTTTATTTTATTTTTATTTCAGAAAATTATGGGGGTATAAATATTTTGGTTACATGTTATGATTTTGCCACATCCCAACCATAATTTAAAATGTGCCCTTCCCCCCTACAGTGTTCATCATGTCCATTAATTGTGAGTTTACCCACCCCCAATCCCCCTACCCCCAAATAATATTACTACTGTGTGAGCACCTACTAGTATTGATCAGTCAGTGCCAGTTTGATGGCGAGTACATGTGGTGCCTATTCTTCCATTCTTGTGATACCTCACTTCAAAGGATGGGCTCATGCTCTATCCAGGAAAATATAAGAGGTGCTAGATCACCATCGTTTTTTATAATTGACTAGTATTCCATTGTATACATATACCATATTTTATTAATCCACTCATGGATTGACAGGCACTTGGGTTGTTTCCATATCCATGCTATAGTAAATTGTGCTGCCATAAACATTCGAGTGCAGGATATCTTTATTATAGAATGATTTTTGTTCCTTTGGGTAGATGCCTAATAGTGGTATTGCTGGATTAAATGGTAGTTCTACTTGTAGCTCTTTGAAGTATCTCTAAATCCTTTCCCACAGAGGTTGCACTAATTTGCAGTCCCACCAGCAATGTAAGAGTGTTACTATCTCTCTACATCCTCGCCAGCATTTGTTGCTTTAGGATTTTTTGATAAAGGCCAATCTTACTGGAGTTAGGTGATTTCTCACTGTGGTTTTGACTTGCATTTCCCTAATGATTAGAGATGTTGAGTATTTTTTTATATGTTTGCTGGCCATTATTCTGTTTTTTTTTGAAAAGTTTCTGTTCGTGTCCTTCGCCCATTTATTGATGGGTTGTTTGATTTTTTCTTGTTTTTTTTTTTTTTTTGAGCTCTAGATAGATTCTTGTTATCAGCCCTTTATTACATGTGTAGAGAGCAAATATTTTCTCCCATTCTGTAGGTTGTCTGTTTGCTCTAGTGATAGTTTCCTTGGCTGTACAAAAGCTTTTTAATTTGATCAAGGCCCATTTATTTATTTTTGTAGCTGCTATGATTGCTTTGGGCGTGTTCTTCATAAATTCTTTGCCTAGGCCAGTGTCTGAAAGAAACTTTCATACATTTTCTTCTAGGATTCTTAAGGTTTCATGCCTTAGGTTTAAGTCTGTTATCCATCTAGAATTAATTTTTGTAAGAGATGAGAGGTAGGGATCCAGTTTCAATCTTCTACATATAGCTATCCAGTTTTCCCAGCACCATGTATTCAAAAGGGATTCTTTTCCCCAGTGTATATTTTTGTCTGCTTTGTCAAAGATGAGATGACAATATGCGTATGGTTTCACCTCTGGATTCTAAGTCCTGTTCCAAAGGTCTATGTCTCTATTCTTGTGCCAGTACCTGCTGTTTTAGTTACTGTAGCCTTGTAGTACAGCTTGAAATCTGGTAGACTCATACCTCCCAGTTTGTTCTTTTTGATTAATATTGCTTTGGCTATCCAAGGTGTTCTCTGGTTCCATAGAATTATTTTTTCTAAATATGTAAAGAATGATGCTAGTACTTTGATAGAGATTGCACTAATTCTGTAGATCACTTTAGGTAGTATGGACATTTTAACAATGTTGATTCTATCAATCCATGAGCAAGGCAGATTTTTCCATCTGTTTACATCTTTTACAATTTCTTTTCTTAGTGTTTTGTAGTTCTCCCTGTATATGTCTCTCACCTCTTTCATTAAATACATACCTAGATATTTGATTTTCTTTGAGGCTATTGTAAAAGCTACTGCGTTTTTGATGATTTGAATTTTGGCTTGACTGTCATTGGTGCATAAGAATGCCTCTGATTTGTGTGTACTTATTTTGTATACTGAGACTTTACTGAATTCATTTATCAATTCCAGGAGTCTGTTGGTTGAATCCTTGGGGTTTTCTAGATGTAATATCATATCATCAGAGAGTTTGATCTCTTCTGCCCCCATTTGGATGCTCTTAATTCCCCTCTCTTGTCTAATTGCTCTAGCAAGGACTTCCAGCACTATGTTGAATAGGAGTGGGGATAGTGGGCATCCTTGTCTGGTTCCAGATCTAAATGGGAATGGTTTCCATTTTTCCTCATTCAGAATGACATTGGCTGTGAGTTTATCATATATGGCGTTGATAATTGTAAGGCATGTCCCATCTGTGCCTATATTGCTAAGAGTTTTTACCATAAAGTTGTGCTGGAGTTTGTCAAATGCTTTTTCTGCATCAATTGAGAGAGTCATATGGTCTTTGTTCTTGCTTTTATTTATGAGGTGAATTGCATTTATAGATTTGTGTATGTTGAACCAGCCTTACATCTCTGGTATAAAGCCCACTTATAGTGAATTATTGTTTTGATATGCTGTTGGATTCGATTTGCTAAAATTTTGTGGAGGATTTTTACATCAATAATCATGAGGGATATTGGTCGGTAGGTTTCTATTTTTGTTGTGTCCTTTCCTGGTTTTGATATCAAGGTGATGTTGGCTTCATAGAATGAGTTAGAGAGGATACCATCTTCTTCTATGTTCTGGAATAATTTCTGTAATATAGGTTTGAGTTCTTCTTTGAATGTTGAGTAGAACTCGGAAGTGTAGCCATCTGGTCCAGGACTTTTCCTTTTGGGAAGGTTTTTAATTACTGCTCCAATTTCTGTGCATGATATTGGTCTGTTCAGGAATTCTACTTCCTCCTGGGTGAACTTAGGGAGGTTGTATGTTTCCATGAATTTGTCCATTTCCTCCACATTATGTAGTTTTGGGGCATATAGGTTTTTATAGCATTCAAAGATAATATTTTGTATTTCCATGGTTTCTGTTGTGACCTATCCTTTTCATTTCTAATTGAGTTTATTAGAGTCCTTTCCCTTTGTGTTCTTGTCAATCTGGCAAGAGAGCTGTCAATTTTGTTTATCTTTTTGAAAAACCAGCTTTTTTTGTTGATCTTCCATATAGTTCTTTTATTCTCAATTTCATTTAGTTCTGCTTTGATCTTCATTATTTCTTTTCTTCTGCTAGGTTTAGAGTTGATTTGCTCTTTGTTTTCCAATTCCTTGAGACTGTTAGATTGATGATATTACAGCTTTTTGCTTTGTGAATGTGAGCATTCGATGCTATTAGTTTTCTTCTCAGGAATGCTTTTGGTGAGTCCCACAGATTTTGATAACTTGTATCCCCATTATCATTAAGTTCAAAGAATGTTTTGATTTCTCTCTGTGTTTCCTCCTTTACCCAGTAGACATTGACCAATAAATTGTTTGATTTCCATGATTTTGTGAAGTGATGTATATTTCTGTTGGAAGTGAACTCTAATTTTATACCACTATGATCTGAAAAGATACATGATATTATTTCTATTTTTTTGAATTTGTTGAGGTTTGATTTGTGGCCCAGTGTATGATCAATTTTGGAAAAAGTTCTATGAGCTGATGAGAAGAATGTATATTCGGCTTTATTTTGGTGAATGCTCTGTAGAGGTCTTTCAAACTCTTTTGTTCTAGACATCTGTTAAAGTCCCTTATTTCTCTGCTTATTTTCTGTTTAGAAGATCTGTCCAGTTCATTCAATGAGGTGTTGAAGTCCTTGGCTATTATGACATTATTGTGTATCATGCTATTTAAATCAGACAGGGTTTGCTTTTTGTATCTGGGTGCTCCTGAGTTGGGTGGATAAATATTAAGAATTGTTAAGTCTTCTTGCTGGATCTTCCCTTCCACCATTATATAGTGGCCATCTTTATCCTTTCTTACTTTTGCTATTTTAAAGGTTACGTTATCTGAAATAAGTATAGCTACCCCTGTTTTCTTTTGACTTCCATTTTCTTGGAGGATTGTTTTCAATCCCTTGACTTTTAGCCTGAAAACATCTTTGTGGGTTAGCTGTGTTTGTTATAGACAGCAGAAACTAGGGTTGTGGATCTTTATCCACTCTGTCAGTCTATGTCTCCTCAGAGGACAATTCAAGCCATTCACATTTATTGAGAAGATTGATATTTGAGGTAGATTTCCATTCATATTGTTAGGTAAATTCCTATTGTTTTGTTTTATTCCTTGAGCCATCGTGGAGACAAGGTTCTAGATTTTAACTTGAGTGATTTTACTTTGGATAGTGTTTAGTGTGCTGTTCCATGTGTAATGCCAGTCTGAGTGCTTACTATAGGGCTGGTCTGGTCTTCACAAATTCCACCAGAGTTTGCTTGTCTGGGAAGGTCTTTATTTCTCCCTAATAGATGAAGCTTAATTTTGCCAGGTAGAGAATTCTAGGTTGGCCATTATTCTATTTTAGAAGATTAAGGATAGGCACTGAGTCCCTTCTGGCTTGTAAAGTTTCAGTTGTGAAGTCTGCAGTTAGTTTGATAGGTTTTCCTTTGTAGGTTATTTGCTGCTTTCTCCTTACTGCTCAGAGGATTGCTTCTTTTGTGTTTACTTTGGTCAGCCTAATAACTACGTGACATGGTGATTGCCTTTTCACATTGAGTCTCCCAGGAGTTCTGTGTGCTTGTTGTATCTGGATGTCTAGATTTCTTGCCAGGCCAGGCATATTTTCCTCCAGTATTCCATGAAACAATTTTTCCAGCCCTTGTGTATTTTCTTCTTCTTTCTCAGGGATGCCAATGTTCTTATATTTGGATTCTTTACATAATCCCACATTTCTTATATGTTTTGGTCTTGTCTCTTGTTTCTATATTCTTTTTCTTCATACAGTTTGTTTAGAACATAGGCATTTTCTTCAAGTTCTGAGATTCTTTCCTCTGAGTGATCCATTTTGTTCTTCAGGCTTTCCACTGTGTTGGGAAGTTCCCCGAAAGCCTTCATTTGCAAGATTTCTGTTTAGTTTTTCTGTAGTATTTCAATTTCTTTAGAGCATTTTTCATTCATTTTCTATATTGTTCTTGTGGTTTCTTTATGTTGACTTTCTATTTTCTCTTCAATTCCATTGAGCTTTCTTACAATCCATATTCAGAATTCTTCCTTTGTCAATTTAATCATATCATGTAAATTGTTATCTATTGATGGAGATCAAATATTTTCTTTTGGGGGAGACTTTTATCTATGATCCTTCAGATTATAGTATTCTTTCGCTGATTCTTTCTTATCAGGCTACTTTGTCAAGAACTGGGGGTGCTGGGGCTGGGTTATGACTTTAACTCCGGAACCCTGAAGGGATGTTCCTTGACAGTCCTGGGGAGATGTGCTCTGGTTCTGTATTGCCTTAGCGGTGTTTTAGCCTGTTGGGTTATCTCTGATCTGTTATCTTCACCTCTTGCCAAAGGAGATTAGTAAGTTTGGACCCCTTGCTTAGTCTCCCAGGTGGTGAATCACTCTTATGTGAGTGACTCTGCTAGTTTGAGAAGGAAGGCACTGTGTTGGGCTATGAGGTTATCCTCTCTGTTGTTGCTTATAGTTTGTGTGGAGGAGTGCCTTCGTTTGGGGCTCTAAGCTCCCAAATGGGAGCCAATCTTTGGGAAATGACTTGTCACTCCCAAGGGTTACTTGAGCCCTCTTGCGGCTTTAGGTGGGGTAAGAAGAGCAACAGGGGCCTGCAAGCCTGAGGATATATACTTCTGTGGTTGCTTGATCTGCTGCTAGGGGAGAGCTGCTGATGTGTTATTCAGGGCTCTTTCACCACACTTGCGAGGCAGCCCCAGGTGGGGGGTGTAAATCTGTGCAATTGCTGAGGACTCTGCCCAAGATTTTCCTTCCTGGACCACAGGCCCCAAAGCTGGCAGTGGCCTGGGCACCAAGCTCGAGCCTAGTGTTATGTTCTTATCAGATAATCAAGACCAACACACTGTTCTGATAAAATAGTGTGTTCCCTTTTGCTTAGTTCAAGGTCCCACAGATTCCCCCCAGTCACACAGAGAAAGCGACTTTCTCCTTTCTCCCTACCTCCAAGGGTGTAGCCTGACCTGCCAGGCTGGGGAAGGGGTGTTGCCTGAGACCACCACATGTTCCAATCCAGAAAACCTCTTCTCTCGTTTCTCCCCTCCTCCAGGGGCAGCGTCTGCCCTGCCATAGGGGAAGTCAAGGAAGTCTACCCTGAGAACTAGGGGAGAGGCGCTGCCAGAGGCTGGGGGTGGGGCTTCTCTCCTTACTCCGCCCCAACAAGGGTGAGGCTAGTCAAGTCGGCATGAAGTGCAAGAGGCCAGGGGAGCGAAGCCTCAGGCCACCCGGGTCTCAGCCAAGAAAGCGGCTTCTCTTCCTGGCTTGCCAAGGGTGCTTTCTCGTGTGTCTTCGTGTGGACTTTTGACTGTGTGTACCAGAGGGAGAGAGAGATCTCTGTTATCTATTCTTCTTTTGATGAGGACACCAGTCCTATAAGATTAGGGACCTGCCCTGTGACCTCATGTAACCTTAATTATCTCCCTAAGGTCCCTATTTCCCAATACAGTCACGTTGGGGTTAAGGCTTCAACATATGAATTTTGGGCTATATAATTCAATCCATAATGCTGCTTGTGGATGTGTGAGCTTAGAGCAGTGTGATTTGAGCCCAGAAATTGATAGCATTGTTGTTTCGTTATTTTCTGGACATAGGATTTATTGGTACCAAGTTCTGCTAGAACAAACCCACCCCAAATTTAGAGCTGTTCTCCCGTCATGTCCCTTTTTGTCATGTGGAAGCTGGGTCTGTCAAAAATGCAGCTTAGGTATTTGGAGATTATAAGTCTACTATATATGGAAAGACTTCTTGGTAATTGGAGGATAAGAAGTGCTGTACAAGATGAATAACTCTGTGGGAAATGTCCACTGTACTCATAGTCAAATAAAAACAAAGTCAAAGAGATGCATTTTTCTAAATGACACTGGTAAAATGCTTGAGAGTAATTGAGGCCAGTGTCGTTAACGTTGTGGGGATGTGATTCTTATGACATCTCCAGTGGAGAAGATATGTTGGACTAGCCTGGCAGCAGGACTTTGGCTATCTAAAGTCTGAAAAATACTCAGTTTTTTTTGTTTTTTTTGAGACAGAGTTTCACTCTGTTGCCTGGGCTAGAGTGAGTGCCATGGCATCAGCCTAGCTCACAGCAAACTCAAATTCCTGGGCTCGAGCAATCCTCCTGCCTCAGCCGCCCGAGTAGCTGGGACTACAGGCATGTAGCACCATGCCCGGCTAATTTTTTCTATATATATATGTGTTTTTAGCTGTCCATATAATTTCTTTTCTATTTTTAGTAGAGATGGGATCTCGCTCTTGCTCAGGCTGGTCTCGAACTCCTGAACTCAAACAATCCGCCTGCCTCGGCCTCCCAGAGTGCTAGGATTACAGGCGTGAGCCACCGCGCCCGGCCAATACTTAGGTTTTTTATTCCATCAATTCTACTGCTAGGAATTTATCTATTGAAAATGTCATAAATGTAAAAATGGGTAAAAATTACAAATAAAAGATAAGTAAATTTTGACACATACAGATTATTAAACAGGAAGTGTACATTATGATTAAACTGTGGAATAATGTTTGTTGACATAAGAAATTGAGAGATGTTGAGCAAAAAGTAAAAAAAATTCATAAATGTTATATCAGTACCCCATTATTTAAAAATAATTATGCAAAGTAAGTTATATCAGAAAAAATAAATTACCAAAATCCCAAAGTAAATGTACTTATCCAGGATGGCAGAACTGCTCATAGATAGTTGCTCTTCCTTTGTTTTTTTTTTTTTTTTTTTTGCCGGTACACTTTCCAGATTTCCTGGATTTAGTATAGATTAAATACTAATTTTTAGTGGATTATCTCTGATTAAAAATAAAGTATTTGGCCATGTTACTATGAAGTCAGAGGCTTAAGACTTTTTAATACTTCCTGCAAGGCAATCCAGGGCTTGGTTGGGGCAGGTCTTTGGCATGTTTCCTCATCTCTCTGTACGCTCTGAGCAGAAAAGATCGGAGTGGAGGGTGACAGTCTTTCCTGTGGAAATGCAGTGAGGACCGATAGTTAAATTAAATCTGGGTGCTAAAAATCATGAACGAAGGAAATTACTCCAAGTCATTTGCATTCAGGAATAGAGGTTGCCTTAGGTAGCAGTAGCTCTGTATGGTGGAATAAGCCTTGAAGATTTCACTTCTCTTTCCATTATTGCTGTAAGGAGAAAGGAGGTAGATAAACAGGCCTAATTATTCCTTAAGCCGTGTGGGTCAAACCTGTCGAGTGCCTAAGGATAAACCTTGATTCAGTGCCTATTAAATCCCACATTTTATTATGACAGGTCACTGTCATACTTTTAAGAGTTACATTTTATAAAAATTAGTTTGCAGACTAGCATTTAGGAGGCAGTACAGGTTATGGGAAATAGGCTGACACATCAAAGGGACACTAAAATAGGATTAAAAAGGCAGAAATCCTGAGTTGCAGATGCACTTATGTTACTTAATAACTTTGGGCCCTTACACAGTTTCTTTGTCAAAAAATATATTGATGATAATACCGACTGAGACCCTGAATTAACATGGGCCCAGTAAAATTCAGAGAACACAAAAATTAAAATAATAATTTAAAATGTGTAAGATTCCTCCTTTCTCAGTGTAAGGCTCTCTTGTGTAGAGTCCACTACGCAAGCCGTTGACGTGGATATAGGTGGAGATACAAGGTCCAGGGCGGATCTCTCAGGGACCCAGGTGACTGCACACAAGAGCCATTATTTATTTTTCTGTTTACCTTTTGCCCCTGCCTCTCCTAAGTGGAAGGCCATGGGTCCAGCTGTTTACCTGGCCACAATATTTGTTGATCTGTTTGTCTGCATTATGACACTTGATGAAATAAGACAATCACATATGAAAGCCATTTGAACACATAAACATACTTTATTATGTTCTTCCCAACCCCACCACCATAATTACTTAAGTCTTTTTCTTCATGCTGTTGCTATCCATCACCTCAAATACTTGTAACTTTTTAGTCAGGTATATTGCATTTTGCCCAATCCTATTTAATCTGATCCTGACTCTTTGCTCAAATTCTGCTTTGTTATTATCATTTCCCCAAATCCTGCCACATAATCTGTGTTTGTAACAGATTTACTTTTCTAGTGCTATTCTAATCCCCACTGGTAACATTATAAGTAACTTGCTTCAAAAAATAAAACAAATCAAAAGTTAGTTGGAATGTTCAATGAGAAATTTGGATGACCACTTTTTTTATTATATATTTTAAATAAAATTCTGTAACGTGGTCCTTTGAGGTTTGCATATCTCTAAATTATTAACTAAATGTAGCTAATAACATAAGGCAAGGTCTTCTATGAAAATTATTTCACTTAATGTAAAACCCAGGGCACTCAGATACAGTATTACAGGAAATATCTTTTAACATTCACACAGTGCTGGTTCCTGAGGGACATGTAATATAATAGCTTTAGGTAAGAAATAATTTTTGTTTACCCTCAGCCTTTAATTGAGATGGGGATTTTGTAATGCTCTGGTAAAAATTGCCCTCTGTTAATTATTGCTTACTCTGTTTATGATCATTGCTAGATGATATATGTACCAATTACTTCACTCTCTCTCAATCTGTTCGGGCTGCTGTAACAAAATACCATAAACTGGGTGCTTACAAACAACAGAAATTTATTTCTCACAGTTCTGGAGGCCAGGGAGTTCAAGACCAAGGTGCTAGCAGATTCAGTGTCTGATAAGTGGCAACTTTCTGGTTTGTTGATGGTGCCTGCTTGCTGTGTCCTCCTGTGGTGGGAGGCGTGAGGGGTCTCTCTCAGGTCTCCTTTGTAAGGATGTTAATCCCTGAATCCCATCAATGAAGGCTCCACCCTCATGAACACTCAAAGGCCCCACCTCCTAATACCATCACCTTGGGAGTTAGTATTTCAGCATATGAATTTAGGGGGCATACACATTCAGATCATAGATAAGTCCGATAGAGCAAAGTACCTTTTGGGGATCTTGTCTTTAGCCTGTATGCAGACATCCATTTTATACATTAGGTCTAATGGTGTTTGAGTGTCTGCATTCTTTCATAAATAAACTCAGACAAAATAAACTGTGGCAAATGGCCTTTGCCTGCTTTTAGTAGGTTTTGTCTGCTGTCTGTCACAAAGTAGGAGCTCCGTAAATATTTGTGGAGTGGACTAGTTATTTAGTGTATTTCATGGTACCAGTTAAGCTGCTCTTGTTAATTCAGGTGTCTCTTTAATTAATGATAAATTATTAATCATTTATTTTTTATAATTTCTTTGCAAAGGGGATTATCTGTTAGATTTTCTTTTGAGTTGGAGATATACCAAAAGACAAGTAATAAATTTGCCTAAAACAGATTTAAATTTGTAGCTGGGCTAGCTTCTTAGACTTAATTCTTCTTTATTTCTTTACTCTTCTTTATAATCTCACTTCCCTTTTCCTTTTCATCATTTCCTTCCCCATTTACGTCAAAGACAAAACACAAAACTGTGAGTGTGTTCTGGAATGTGGTTGGGGTTGATGTAAAGAGAAACCATTTTATTTGCCTGTACTGTTACTTCTATTTACTTGTGCTATTCCCCTTCTGTAATTATGTCATGTTCTTTTTCTGAAGTTCGTAACTTTCATTTTTCTAATGTGTGGTTCTTAAAGTTACCTGATAATTATGCCTGTTTGCAATGACAACATCCAGTGGTATTGAGCATGCCTTCTTGCATTGCAGGAGCTATGCCTGTCCCAGACCAGCCTTCTTCAGCCTCAGAGAAGACCAGCTCCCTGAGCCCAGGCTTAAACACCTCCAACGGGGATGGCTCGGAAACGGAAACCACCTCCGCCATCCTCGCCTCAGTCAAAGAACAGGTAGAAACATTCCATTTTTGTGACTTATGTTTTGGGAGATTTTAAAAAATAATTTCTGGATGAACAATGAGGATTAAGTTATGTTGGAAGAAAAATCATAATTTTCCAGCAAAATATTGGTGCCCATTATATAAATAATGTTAAAATATGGTTATATGGCTTTTGACTCCACATTTTTATTCATAATTTAGGCAACTTTCCTTGAAAAAAGAGTATATAGTGGGAAAAAGGCTTTACTGTCAAAATTTCCTATAGGTGAAGTTTTGGCAGATTTGTTGATGGACCTGGCATTTAATGTTCTTGAATGCATGCAGTGAAGTAATTGATCTTTAGAAAACATAAAGTTTATTAAACTTTTGAAATATATGTCCAGGAGGCTAAAAAAATAATTTATGTGACAACAAATGAATATCACATTAGGTCAAGGCAAATTAGTCTTCCAAGTGTTTCTGAGGTGAATCTGGAAGGATACAAGAACTTTCCCTCTCAAAATAATCAAGGTCTGCATGAGTCTTCCTCCAACATTGCTTTGCCATAAAAATGGATAAGAAAATGAACTCTGGATCTTAGAGTTAAAAGAAACTATTTCCTAAAAGTCATGTTTCTTATAAATAAGAAGTGGTAAGCAATCAAAAGAAGATGGAAGATCGAGATTGTCTTATTTACTTCTTCTAAGCATGTGCTAGAGAATAAATCAGTATTTTTAAAAGCAACAAAGCTCCTGTGTGGGTTAGATGATTTGGTGATGCTGAATTAGCAAAGGCAGTGTGGTGGGAGTGACGTAACTTACCTGACTCCACGAACATCTCAACAGAGCAATAGCCTAAAATGGAGCAATTCAGGACAGAAACTCCACTCAAAAAGAAGTGCTCTAGGGGAAACTGATTCTGTTTAATAAGGGGGAACTGATTTAGGTAAGGGGAGGAAACCACCTAAACGGTCCACCCACTGAATGGAAGAATCAATGGTGTTATCAGTCAAAAGTGTGCCACCTAGTCAGGAAGTACGCAGCTCAGTAGGTACGCAGGGGAATGTTGAATAGATGGAGTGGGTAGTCTAGTTTGTGAAAATAGTAAGCAGGAAATTAGGTTGAGCTTTAGGCTGTATTACTTGATTAGTTTGCTTCCAAAAGCTTACTCTTGGGAGTTTTCTGATTATTTTTAAGGGGAAATGGAAAAGGAAACCAACAAGGGGTTTCTTGCCACTCCCCATACTCCAGATACTACCTTGTTATAGTTGGGGTACGTCAGACCTTCTTATTCTGGTACGATCTGGAAGTCTTGCTAGGCTACTAACTTTAGAGTAGTGATAAAATGTAAAACAGGAGGAACAAATTTAACAAGAAAACTCTAAGACCTGTCTGATAAAAACTATAACGTTTCTGAAATTAAAAAAAAGAAAATAAATAAATTGGAAAAAAACTATAACATTTCATTAAAGGACATAAAGTAATTCAAAATAAAAAGATATGCTATGCTCCTGTGTACAAAAGCTTGATAACATCACAGTATTACTCTTTCCCAAATTAATATGTAAAATTTAGGCAGTTGTAATCAGGATTCTATGGCTGGTTGTTTGTTTCGTTGACAGACTGGATCAAACTATTTCAAAGAGCATGTGGAAGCATAAATATATGACAATACAAGGAAAATTTTGATAGATTTTAGCTCACCAAATGTACTAATCACAGTGGTGCCCAGTTGGCTTCAAATAGAATGATCTCTGCATTTTCAACAAAATTGAGGGTTCAGAACAGATTCAAATATTCAAAAAATATGCCTAATTCATTTAAAGTTAGTTTTTCAGTTTAGTACAAAGAAGTGATTTAATGGTGTTAGCATAACTAACTCAACATCTGGAAGAGAATTAAAGCCATTAACTCACAACATATACAGAAATAAACCTCGAAGGGAAAACATTGTAACTGTAAAAATAAAAGTATAAACTTATTAGAAGAAACTTTGGAAAAATAATCACATAAACTGAACATAGGGAAGGCTTTAAGTAAGACAGGAAACTCTCAGAAACCATAGGTGAATGGCGGGTGCGTTTGGCAATGTGAATACTATTAAAAATAGCAAGGTGAAATTCAACACAGAAAAGTATAAAAATCATCCAAGAGCAAATATGTACCACAAGTATGACAAAGTGTTGACAAAATTAACATATTCAGACTCCCTAATGTGATGAAAAAAAGAGATATAAACGGTTAGAAAACTAGGCAATGGATATGGACAGAAGAAAAATGCAAACAATGAATGTATGGAAATATTTTCACTCTAATGTATTAATCAGGGACATAAATTTTTAAATGAAAATAAGATATCATTTTAATCTACCA
The DNA here is from genome assembly GCF_020740605.2 of Lemur catta. Classification (NCBI taxonomy): domain Eukaryota; kingdom Metazoa; phylum Chordata; class Mammalia; order Primates; family Lemuridae; genus Lemur; species Lemur catta. The sequence goes on along the minus strand of NC_059139.1, from coordinate 7,648,856 downwards.
GGTAGACAAATGTTGAAAAATAATACATATTGTATGCTAGCCAAGGGTTAAGGTTAGAGAAATTTACATTCTTTTTCACTCTAAATGGAAATATGAATTGCTGTAATTTTTTTCTAAAATGGTCTGTTTCTATGAATTGGCATTTGAAATGTTCATTAGCTTTTGATTTAGTTGTGCTTAGACATATGTTTTATAGAAATGAGTGAACTAGAACATAAGATTTTATATATATATATGGACATTTATTACAAAATTACTTGAAATAACAAAAAATGGAAGTATTAGAAGAATATTGCTTCCGGAAGAGTTGAAAAAATGATATATACTTTCTACAAAATATTATGCAGTTATTAATAAAAATGAGTTGGGGCTATATGTCTAGCCCTTAGGGGGAAAAATCCGTGAGAATTTTTTAAAGGAAATGATATAGTATGGTCTTATCCTTTTTTTTCAAATTAAAACAGTAAATATATTTTTTGATTTGTACATATTTATGAGCATCTAGAAAAGTGTAGAAGGAAACAAATCAAACTATTAACATTGATTACTGTATGTATTTACAATTACATGGAGATGGGAATGGACAGAGGACACAGAAGATTAGAGAGAGGATCAAAATAAGAAAAAGAATTGGGTTGCTGGCATAAATATCAGTTGGGTTTGGATCATAGGAAATATTGCTTCAGCTCAAAGAGTGACATTTGAATGTTGAGAGTGGATAAGCTGTTTCAGGCAAAACTGCATTGCTGTAAATAAAATGACCTCTCAGAATCCTTGAAGAAAATGTAATAAAAACTTTGTGAAAAGCTTTTTCTAAGTAATTGAAAATATTGTTGCTCATTTTGGGGCAGCAAAGGTGAGAGTCTTTGTGGCAGGTAGCAAATGTGAGGAGGAATGAGCACCTGTCCTCGGAACTTGAGATGGAGCAACCTGAAGCGCCCACATCAGAGGCTCGGAGTCACGTACAGGTGCAGCATCCATGTCTGGGAAACCAGAAATCAACAAGTGGCAACTTTTCTGGGGTGCTCTGATGTAAGCCACCAGTCTCACCCTTTACTGGGGATTTTTGTCCTAAATCATTCTTAAGATTTTCTTCTTTTTTTTCCTCTCAAGTATAGACTATTATCTATGGAGTGAAAGATAAGTTAAATACATTTTTAAAAAATATCATCTGAGATTAGGAAAAAGTGACTTTAAAAATTGATGACTTCTCTGATTGTTATATATACTAGATAAATCTGTTCACTTAAAGAATATTTTCCTTGCTCTCTTTAGGTACTCATGGGAACTAGATTTCTTGAGTAGAAATCATATTTATTCACTTAGACAATTACAAGTAAGAAATTTTATGGCGTCATGCTATGTCCTACTCTAGTCTTATCTCTTTAGAAGTCATTTCTGCAGGAGAGAAGTCATTCTTTTGTCATAGCAGGCATGTATTCTGAACTGACTCCCGTGTAATAAGGTTGCACAATTTATTTACTCATTCCATAAACATTTCCAAGCACCTTATATAGACTAGGCACAATAAAGAGTACTGCATCTATAAAGAAAACCCAGCCTCAGAATTTATTAGAGTAAGTTGCTAATGAGACTAAGAACACAGGTTCTTAGTTTATACCCAAGACTGGGTCATGCTGTCTTAAGTCATGCCAAACTTTTAAGTCATGGAATGTGTCCCATGTAGCATGAGCATGATGGCATCACTGAAATATTAGTAAGCTGGGTCTTTGAACACAGCAGTCATGGATTGCTCAATCAAAAGTTGTTCATTGATTATTTTTTTCCTTTAGTTGAATTTTCCACCTTGATTGCTTTTTAACTCATGAATTTTACACCTTTATATCAATATAAATAGAGCCATAATTTATGTTGCACCCTATGGGTAATTTTCTCCATTTTGGACACATCTGTCTCATTTCCAGTAGTTTTCAAGTCTCTCTTGCTATGGGGCTTTAAGAGAGAAGCACTTTAAGCCAATCTTCTCCCCTGTGAGTGTCCCTCACCAGAAGAGGAGGGAAGGACAGAGGTCAGGCATATCATTTCGATAAAAACCAAGAGAGACAATTAATAACCATTTGTTACAATGAGAAGCCAAAAGTGGTGCAGTGGCTAAAAGGATGAGAAGGGTTAGGGGATTCTTTTTTAAGATGAGAGATATGTCCATGCTGATAGCAATGACCCATAAGGGGAGACATTAGTGATGCTTGAGAAAGAGGGAATAATTTTCTGGGGAAAAGTCACTGAATAGGTGAGAGTGCTCAAGTGAAGGGATGGGTCTCTGGAAGAAAGACACTTCACCTAGTACAGCAGGAGTGAGGCAGAGTCCATGGATGCAGATGCAGGTAGGCTGTGGTCCTGGGAACGTGTGGTATTTCTCTTCTGCTGTCATCAGAGAGGCCAGGTTGGCTTGCTTTGAGTTGAAGCCTATTTGGAATATGTGGAGAGTTGGGCCCAGCCAAGGGGTGGGTGGGGGAGGTAGAGAGGGAGAGAGAGAGAGACACGCGCTGGAGTTGAGAGATGTAAGGGTGATCACTATGCTGAATCTTGGAATCCACGCTGAGCACAAAGGGGCGATAGACAGAACAATTGATAGGAAAAATGGATTCATGGTCAGAGTAAATATGTCTGGATGGGATAGCTTGAGAATGGTATGCTTAAAGTCAAGAATTCGAACATAATTATTGTTAATGTCAAGGCTTAGGTTAAGACTCTGGGAAATGAGGAAATCAGAAAAAGAAAAGAGAAAGGAAGGCTGTTCTCTCAGTCACCTCTGTGATAGCTGATCTGAGGGTGGTAACAGAAGAGGTGGTGATGAGACAGAGCAAGCCGTCTTTCAAGTCCCCATGAGTGAAGGGGGGATGTGGGCAGTTGCTTCACTACTGTGAGAAGGACAAATAGGTTTGCTTGCAGTTTGCCTAAGAATAGCCGTCCTCATCTTCATTTCTGTGTCTTCATTTTTTTTTAAATTGCTATAATATTGATCTATAGTATTAGAAAAGAATTTATATTCAATCATGCTGTGCAACATTGGTTTTTGTATTTTATCTTAAATAAATACGAGTACTACTTTGCTTTTGGGCAAACTATAATTTTCCTGAAAATATATGTCTATTTCAAAATAATATTTCTTTCCCTTTAGTTGAACACTGTTTCTTTTTATCTTCACATGCTTCCAAAAATTGACATGTGAAGAGTCTTCCTTACAAACAGAAAAAATCACTGAGACATTTTGGAATCTTTAGAGCTCATTGATCTTTGTAAACTATTATAGCTTAGATAAAGAAGTTTTTTAAAAAATAATTTTATCATCCAAGTAATTTCATAATGAATAGATTAAATAGAAAATTTCTAAGTATGTAGCAGTCTATGCAAATATGTTAGCTCCTTGCATTTATCCAATAGTGTTTATCAAGCTCCTACTGTGTGCTTAGAACTGTACTTCCACAGGTGATTCTCAGATTTGGAGTTTGCCTTCAAGTAGTTAGCAATGGAGTTAAAAATATAAGACAGGGCTAGGGGCAGTGACTCACACCTGTAATCCCAGGACTTAGGGAGGCCAAGGCAGGAAGATCACTTGAGGCCAGGAGTTCAGGACTAGCCTGGGCAACATAGTGAGACCCTCATCTCCACAAAAAATAAAAAATTAACCGGGCATGGTGGCATGTACCTGTAGTCCCAGCTATTTGGGAGGCTGAGGCAGAAGGATTGCTTTAGCCCAGGAATTTGAGGTTGCAGTGAGCTATGATGATGCCATTACACGGTAGCCCAGGCAACAGAGTGAGACCCTGTCTCAAAAACAAAACAAACAAACAAAAAAGACAAACATATATAAAGAGTTAAAATAAAAAAAGTAGATGGAATTTTAAGGAAGCTCTCTAGTCAGTGTATTATCAAAATCCAGATGATTTATACAGATAAAAAATACTCCCCCAAATTAAGAGTATTTCTATCCCCAGATACTCTATTGCTATGCTAATTTTTATCACAAGCATTATAAATTATATTTTTTATTGTAGTGGAATTTTTAAGTACCATTTTTTAGGATATTGATGATTTCTAGGTAGTAAAACAGACGTTCTCTTTCTTTTAGTCGTTTTTGTCATTGTACTTAATATGGGAAAGTAAGAGTAAAGCTATTACTGGGGTTTCACTATGGGGAAAACCACTGTACTGAGTACTTTCCATAAGCTGTTTCATATGAAGGTGGTAAGAAAACATTTTAAAAGAGTCATCTTATAAAATATCTAAAGAAATTTTGATCTTTTATATGGACTTGAAGATGGCATGCCTTCATTTTTATTTAGCTTCTACGTTGGTAACTTTATAAGTAACTTAGCTCTATGTACCAAGAATAATGTTTGGAAGGAGCTCATTATAAAATACTCCCTTCATTAGTATTCTTCCAGTGCCATATATCATTGCAAAATCTTTCAGGATTATTAGTGTTAGTATAACGTGCTACAATAGCTTCTGATAATACAATGAGTTATCAGAAAAATGACCTATAACTATTAATCAGTTTCCAAATGGCATTATAGGAAAGCATTTTATGAAATTAATGACAAAATTATCATCCATGAAAAAAAGGAAATTAAAACACCTTTAGGAAAGGTCAAGAAGATAGAGGATTATCTGCAAAGATCAGGGAACTTTATATTCATTTAGTCAGAGAAGGAAAGAATTATCCATAGCATAGTGCTACTAGTCCAACTTATTCCACATTTCAAAATTAAAATGACAATTCATTGCCGATTTTTAAATTTATTTTTTGTTTCAAGCCAGGTGTGGATTGAACAATTTAAAAAGCTTCATTTTCACCTAATTTTCATCAGCTATGTTAGGAGCAGTAATTGTGTCATTCAAGATGTAGATTGAGAGGTGAAGGCGCAAAAGTAGGAGTGCCCAGAACTAAGTTGTGATACATGACGTAGTTTGTAACAAGGAAGGATTAGAAAGCCCTGTGAATATCATATACAAAGGAGGGGGGATGTAGATACGTTTACCAGATTGGGTGTTTAAACTTCTGGGAAGGTAAAGAAAGAAAACGAGTGTGTACGAAGTTGATGAATGAAGAAAAGGGATGGTCAGGTAGCATCAGATTGATGGGACCACCTAGGTTTGAAGTGGATTTGTTGCCTTGTTGAGCTTGTGGATCAGAAAAATGACAGTAGAAACTAGAAATCAAGGAAAAAAAGGACTATAAACTAATTGTTCAAGATTTAGGGAATTAATGTTAGACATTTCACTTATGGGTGAATAATTCTGGAAGTGTGGATAGATCATCTCTCTCTCTACCCCACCCTTGTCTCCTGATGTTCTCTTAGGTGTATTCTGTTATTTTCTGTAAGTTATTTTAACTTTTTTCCCTAAAACTTATTTTTTTCCTTATGATTTCCATCTGTAACTCTTCTCAAGACACATATACCTATCCATATTTTTGATTTCCTCAAACTCCATTCCAAGAATTAACTCCTTTGGTGGCCTTCTGGTCTGTTCTCTTTGACAGTATTAGTTGTTGGGTTTGTTTATAGGGTGCTGGAGGCTGTGATGGGAAAAATAAAAAGGGACTAAGGTTTTAGACACTAAATTGTAAGATAAGCTTTTAGTGTTTGAGTTTTGTAACATGACATTACAGTGCTTCTAATGCCTGCTTCAAGTTTATTACTAGAATTCATCGTTAAATATTCATATGTGAAATCATAGTGAATATTTTAAATGAGATGTTTTAGTAATTTTTATGAATTTTCCATTATAAAGGTGATTCATGTACATTGTGTAAATTTTAAAACATTTGAGAACAAGATGAAAATTTTATTTGAAAATATACCACAACCAGAGGTAGCTCCCAATATTTAAGGGGATTTTGTTCCAGGATTTTTATATGAATATAAGATTATTTTTACAAAGTTTTTTTTTTTTTGCTTTGTAAATATTTTATCTTTCTTTGCACATTAACATTATTATATCAGAAGTATTTTAATGCCTTAAATATTATTAAAATTTTTTCTAATGGGTATATAATATAGATTCATTGTGAATTATTTAATAGTATAATTTTATTTCACTTTTCTACCTTTGTTGAATTCTTAGGTTGATTCTGTTTTCTCAGTATGAAATAAAAATAACATGTCATACTCCCTCATACATAAATCATTGAGTCTCCTTTGACAGACATTGCCTGGAGCACAGATTTGAAACAGAGTTTAAGGACCCTCATAAACTCACTTGGAAAATATGTCATAATTAATTACTGACAAGGGCTGCAGGCAGGACAACAAAGCAGAGGTTTGAGGGTAGAATGGTCAGTGCCCAATATAGTGTTTGCACAGAGTAGGAAAATAAATAGAATATTCTAGGGGAGGCAAATGGGGAAGGTTATCCAGAAAAACTAAACCAAATATGGCAGGAATAGTTAAGAAAAACAGAGGAATTATCATAGAACATACATAGGACACAATGTTAAGCATTATCTCAAAATAAAAATATTTTCTAAAAGGACGGATACTCGTTTATATATTTTGTAAAATATATGTTATATATTTTTATAAAATCTATACATGAAACATTTCCTCAGGTATGTAATTAAGTAATAACTTTTTCTTTAGTAAATATCACTTAGATATAATAATGGGGCAATAATATGTTGTCTAATATTTTTCCCAAGACAAAAGTTTCTCTATAACCAAAGTTTTGCTAAGATCAAGTTAGATGGCCCTTTTGCCTAACTCTTATTTAACTGGGAAAAGGGAGGGAGAAACTACACCGATTGGATCTGTAACATATTTTTGGAATCTGAAGGAATCATTGGTAAGACTCCAAATAAAAATACTTTAAGGACCTTCTACACCTCAGTTTTAGTTAATAATGTCTATAAGAAAATGTGATATGAAGGGAATGCTGTGGGTTAAGTACAGTCTTGTTTTAGTCAGAAATTCTGGTTGCTGAAAGTCAGTGGTCTGGACTGAAGTTATCTCTTGCATGCATCAGCGACACAGGTAAACATGCCTGAGGCAACCCATCGATCTCATTCATGTTGCTGTCACTCATAAAAGGCAATCATCAAAGGCACGTGCAGGTTCATGCCCTGGGCTCTAAATGAGCCGGCTCCGTGGCCTGCTGGCATGGAAAAGTGAAGATCAGCATCCTCCTTCTTTACTAATGACAAGTTCTGACTTTCACATTCTACTCGTAGCCTCAGGAAGCAGCTGGGCCACTTGCCTAATTACTGTGAGAAAGAAAGACTCAATGTCAATAAGGCAGAGAAAACCCAAATCACTTCTGACAGATAATCTCCAACGTTTAGATAGACAATACTAAATAGCTCCATTCACGGCGTCAATAGAGGTAGTCATCTGGGGATGCGTTTTGCAGCTTATGCATCCTGGAAGATCTGCTGGGTAAAGGAGTTATGCACCAATTAAAAATTAAAATTACATGAAAGTCTATCTACCATTAACCCACAGTTGTTACAGGCAATCACAAACAATTCCATATACAGTTTTGACACTGCCATGTCTTCTATTCTGAGAGGTAGAACTCTCGGGTGTCAGTCAGGGCTGTTTAAGTCTGACTTAATTCAAAGCTTTTGAAGTGCAGTTGTAGCCCTGTTGGCCAGCACCCTTGCCCAGCACCTCCACAGCAGGGAAGCCCTCCAGCCAAACAGAATACCAGCTTTGTACCCAGCCCACCTATAAGCTAAAGCACTTTTATTAAATAATGCCATGCATTCCAAGTACTTGCCAGAGACCTGAAATTTCCTGATGTAGACCTCCTGTCAAAAGCCAGAGGCAATTTATTCATAAAATTAATCATCTAGGGCAGTGGTCCCCAACCTTTTTGGCACCAGGGACTGATTTCATGGAAGACAATTTTTCCATAGACCAGGGCGGGGGGTGGGAATGGTTTCAGGATGATTCAAGGGCATTACATTTATTGTGTACTTTATTTCTATTATTATTACATTGTCATTTGCCACTCACGGATAGGGCTTTGATATGAGTCTGCAAGCAATTGATTTTTTGTGGTCTCCGTGCAGTCAGAGCTCTCTGCTAATGATAATCTGTATTTGCAGCTGCTCCCCAGCACTAGCATCACTGCCTCGGCTCCACCTCAGATCATCAGGCATTAGATTCTGATAAGGAGCATGAAACCTAGATCCCTCACATATGCAGTATACAGTAGGGTCCGTGCTCGTATGAGAATCTAATGCCACTGCTGATCTGACAGGAGGCAGAGCTCAGGCAGTGATGTGAGCAATGGGGAGCGGCTGTAAATGCAGATGAAGTTTCATTCGCTCACCTCCTACTGTGCAGTCGGTTCCTTATAGGCAATGACGGGTACCGATCCGCAGCCCTGGGGTTGGGGACTGCAGATCTAGAGTGTAAATACTCTCTCTTTTGGGAGCTCTGCTCATATTGGGAATAGCACCTCAGCCCTCCACCAGAAAGCCCTCCCAGAATACAGCTTTAATAATGCTGCAGTAATATGGTGATTCCTCCTTTATGGAGACTTGAGATAAGAAATTACCATGCCAGGAACTTTTCTGGTTTGTATGGAAGCCTGATATTGAAAACCTTTCCCATGCTATAGTCAACTGATTTAATAAAAATGAAACATTTTAGTACTAGGTATATTACTATTACTAGTAATAATAATTAATAACTGTAACTTTTCTTCTAACAAACACCCAAGCTTACTGTTAATTTGTGGAAGAGGGTTCCATGGGTTGTGGCCACATCTCTCTTCCTTACTTTTATGTCACCAGCCCCTGGGGCAGGGCTGGCCACTGGGGAAGTGTTCAGTATATTTGTATTGAGGGTATGACTTAGGAAGGAACTTGCTGTTTTCTCCTATCCCTATTCTGTTTTAGTTCAAAAGTAAATTCTTTGCTTAATTGTAATAGAAAGCCTTAGTTTGGTTTTGTGATACAAGGGTTTCATCTCTATTGTTACGTTGATCATATCCTTTTACCCTTATTTTAATGGTTGTATTAGATCTAGGGCTTCCTACATATTGCTTCGGAATTAGCCCATTGACTTTGATGAATCCCAGACCCTGAAATTGCAATTTCCTCTCTAAACAATCTCAGTTGAAACTCATTCAATCAGATGGAATGAGATTTTTTCAATTTAAAATGAGATGTATTAACTATATTCTTCATTATTAAAATATGACTTTTTTTCTTAGGCTGTGCCTTATTTCAATTAAAAGAAAAAAAACACCTACCATGTTAGTACATGCATCAGCAACTTCATACATAAAAAACACCAATACACTCAATTGTCTTTGTTTATATACAGTTATGCCAAGTTTATCATATTTGTTGAGTATTTCCTTCAATGATTTTTAACTGCTCTTTGAAAGCATTCTCTTCCCCAGAGTCTCAGAGCCTTGCAGTTATTTGCTTTAGTGCTTGTTTTGTAATTTTTTATTTTGGGGAGATTTTTCACGTATTTATGCTTGATGTAATTCTTAATGTTGTCACAAATGTTCTATTTTTTACAGATTTTAAAGCAAGTTTTTTCTGTTTTTTATTTATTTGTCTGTTTTTTTTAATGGTAGTGTGGTGTATGTGTTGTATATACATAGTTTTTTTCTAATAGTTGGCTTTTTAATATTTATTTTAGTACAACCTTTTGAGCATTTTTTTGTGGGTGGTTCCAAAACAGACAAAAAGTTTGCTTCCCTACAACTTTATATCAGAATAATTTCAGTCTTCTGGTTACAGGAAATAGAATATTCATAGAAGAAAATACTATAAGGATTTCTGTTGAAAAATTATAAGCACTGCTGTAGCAAATTACCTATTATCCTGACTCATTTAAGGGTTTATATTTTCAGCATTTCCTTAGGAGAAAACTCTATGTGAAGATGGTGTCTTAAAACAATCTATTATTGAAAGCCACTTCACTAAAATGTAAAATATGAACACACTTTTATGTCAATGTAGGAAGCGAAAAGATTGTTTTTGTTAGAAATGTGGACCCTATCTAAACATTGCAGCAGGGTGAACTGAACAGGTGAATTTTGACAATGTACTTATGCCCAAACTCACTGTGGTAGACCATATAGTTTCAAAGTGGCTACAACATTACTTCCCATCTCTCATGTCCTTCCTGTGATGTGAACCTGACACTCTCCTGTGGATAGATGGGTTCCATAGTTCCTCACCTTCACTTTAGCTAATCTTGGGACTAAGGTGGAAGTCACAGAATGTGACTAGGGCTACAGGGAAATAGGCCTCCTGCCTGGTTCTTGTGAGATGCTCATTCTTAGAAACCAGCCACCATGAAATGAAGACACTCAAGCTCCTTATAAAAGGCCCTGTGGACACGTGCTCAGTGTCTGAACACACATCTGAACTCACAGCTGACACCAGCACCCACTTGCCAGCCCATCCTTTGAGTCATCATTAGTCGTGCCATGAGCCTTAAGCCCCAGCTGATGCCATGTGAAGTGCAGATGGTCTTGAAGCAGAGATGGTTTGTTCCCATTGCTATTTGGAGATGGATGACCAAAATAAATGGTGGTTTTAATTTGAAGATAGTAAATTTTAAGGTTGTTACACAGCAGAAGATAAGAAATTCACTCATTTTTACATGTTTATAAAAAATCAGTCATAATAGGCTGTCTCCATAGTTCTAAGTCTTACAATTGTATGTGGTCTGAAGTGACTGTTTTAAAAACAGGTTATTGAGCTATAACTCACATACCATTCACCCATTTCAATGGTTTTGGTATATTCACAGAGTTGTGCAACCATCACTACAATCCAGTTTTAAAATACTTTTGTACCCTCAAAAAGAAACCCTGTGCCCATTAATAGTTGTTCCTGATTCTTCCCAAACTCCACAGCCCTAAAAAAGCATTGATATACTTTCTGCCTCTATAGATTTTCTTATTCTGACCATTTCATATAAATGGGATTATAACTCTGTGACCTTCTGTAAATGGCTTGTTCATGTTTCATCCATGTTATAGCATGTGTCAGGATTTCAGTACTTTTTATTGCCAAATAATATTTCATTGTATTTGTATACCTCATTTCATTTATGCCTTCACTTGTCAATGACCATTTGGATTGTGTGCACTTGTCTATTGGGAATAATGTTGCTATGAATATTTGTGTACAAGTTCTTGTGTGGACATATGTTTTTATTTCTCTTGGGTAAAATACCTAGGAGTGGAAATACTGGGTCGTATGATCGCTCTAGGCTTAACATTTTGAGGAATTGCCAAACTGTTTTGGAACAGAGCAGCACTTGTAAGAATTCTAATTTCTTCACATTCCTGTCAGCACTTGTTATTGTCTGTCTTTTTGATTATACCCAGAATAGTGGGCTGAATTAACGCTGAAATGAACTGCTAGACCGGAACCTGAGGACATAACACCCAAAAAATTCCTATGGAAGATCAATAATAAATTTTAAAATATTTAAATATTACATTTTAGAAATATTTAGCCATATTTTTACTCAGTAGACAAAATAAGTTCCCAAACATGAGTTGTGGTAAGCCCCAGTATTCCCGGGCAGTATGCCCATGCCTGTGAAGAGTCTAGAAGGCAAGTTATATGTGGTACAAGTGGAAAAACCAATGATGTTTGGCTTGCAAACTGTGCTGGTAGGATGTAGGGGGAAGGAGGCTATTGGAGGTATCTTATAACATGGTTATGCTAAAGAAGTAGACATTTTCTGGAAAGCGGCCGTACTACTGAGAAGAGAATTAGGATAAAGGATCAAAATTTAGGGGAAGCAGATTTCAATTTCCATCAGCTATGATTCTTAGTTGCAAATTTGAGCAAATTTAAGCTGAAAGGAAAACTCAAAGACTTAGATAACCCCCAAATATTTGGAAGGACCAGATAGGCGTGGGGTCTACATTGCTAGGGACAATGGCAATGGTAGCTTTACTGTAGATCTACCTCGAGGATGTGTTCAAAAGGTGGAAATTTTTCTAAATGGAAGAAAGATTTTCGAAGATGCTAGTAAATGAAAAATTTAGGAAAGTTTTAAAAATTACATCTGGTTAGTGCTATCTCTTCAGGAAGTTCACTAACAAGCAATGAACAATGGCAGAGCTTTTGACCAGTGGGTGGCAGCACAGAGATGTACCCTAACTTGTGCCAAACATGATTATTTTCAGCGCTGGATGTGGCTGGATGGGCCCTTTCCACCAGCTTCATCCGTTCCCTTTGCACAGCATGCTCAAAAAATATTTTCCTTTTCTAACTATGATATGAAACTAGGATAGCATACTAGAATATGAAAAAAGTAGAGAAGGAAGTGTGCTGTAGCATTACTTAACATAATCAATCAATCAATCAGTCAGTCAGTCCATCAGGGCTGCTCACAAATTCAAGGAAAGAAATAGTGAAGTCCTAGTTATTAGAATTAAGCAAGGAGAGTCCGAATGAATATCTGTGAGGGACTTAAATTGGAGGGAAGGTATGACTAAATAATCTAAGATCTTCTCAAAATCTTATATATTTTTTAAGTCTGACATTGAATTTGTTAGTCAATAAAATCTACTTATTAGTAGAGTATTTTATCACTAGAAATAAATATTTGCAAATCATTTTTTTAATATTGGCAATATTTAAATATACATAGTTTTTTTGTTCCTGCTAAGTCTTTTTTCAGTGGTCTGAGATATTCATAATTTATTAATACAAATATCTGGTATCTAACAACAGACCAGTTATTATTATGTAGCATTAGAAACTATTGTCTCCATAGAGAGTCCACTTAAGGACTCAGAGTAGGACATCTGATCAACCTTTGTTAGGGGAAAAGTCACTTTCTAACATTGGGCTGATAACAGTTCTTCCAGTTTCAAGGACAAATTAAATTTTCAGAGCTTCTGTCATGGTACAGAATAAGCTAGTAGTGGCTCCTGAAGATACAGTATGTCATCTGTTTTAAGGATGAAAGCCACTCATAAGTGGCTATGTCATTTGGGCCAATATTTTGCATGTTGTAAGAAGTGATATATTTGGCATCAGTAGACTTGATTTAGATTTTCTCCAGCATTTTCTTACTGAGTGGACTTGGTTAAGTTATGTTGCATTTCTGAAATTGAGTTTGATTCTCCAGTAAACTGAAGACAATTTAGATCTCAGAGTTATGATAGAACGTATTCATATAATAACACAAATTTTACGAATACGTATTAGTTTATTAGAATGCCCATGGAAATCTATGCTCCTTAATTGATATCAGCTTGATGAATTGCTCTTCAGCAGTCTTTTTTAGGCACTTAAATAAGACAATATATGCAATCTCAAACTTGGGATGAAATCATGAAACCCACAGTTGAATCTGGTGTTTATTTAGTAACTTAGGAAATTCAGAGAGAGGAAGAGCATAGTTGGCTGAGAAAAAATAATCATAAATTAGCTTTCAGAATTTTACTTATTGACATATTATGACATTAGATGTTCTTTAAAAGTAATGCTAGAGAGAAAGCACAGGAGGCATTTCGAAGCTCCCTGGTTATACTTTCTTAAATTTTGACTTTCTGGGAGAATACATAGATCATTCTTTCTCTCACTCATTTATAGTCTTTGTAAAACAATAAAGAAACATATATGTCTAGAGCCCTTAATAATCAGGTCCTTTGTGTTTCTGTGACTTAAAATACTCTGAAACCACAAGCATGTAGGCAAGTCCCAGCGTATCCCAGTGTCTAATGCCAAGAGGTTTGGGGGAAAAATCAAAGAGAGCAAGTTGTGTTGCTCATCTTGGTTTGCCTCGGGAATGGTTGTATGTGGATAAAGGATATTTCCTACAGAAGCAGGAGCTCAGAGCCAAATAACCAAATGACCATGAGGACCCGGGGTTTTAGAAATCTTGGGCCAATTGGGATTCTCTCAAAATGGGAGATAGGAGAGTCTAGGTAGTCCTGTATAAATCTCAAGGACTTTAGTCATTATTTGAATTATGCTATCGAACATGTTTCTGTGTCCCTTTGACATATCTTTGTTCTTTTATATACTACGGAAAGGGCCTATCATAGTGCCTGGAATATGGAAGCTGCTCTTTGCATAGTGGCTACAATTAATAAAATTGAAATTATTTTAATTGGTAGTAAGTAGCAGTAGTAATAAATTTCATACTCAACTACCGAGGTTGAATTGACTGTGTAAAATCCATTACAGGAGTCCTGATCTTTTATTGCCATTGGACCATTTTATGTAAGTGAATAAATCCATCCATTTCATTTAAATACTTGGAATATTTAAGAAAGCGTTAATAATGAGTGATGGAAATCTCTTTTCCTACCTTTTAAAAAATGTCTATTTGATAACAGAATTCTTAGTATTGAGATTTTAGGACTTCCCATTTTCCTAACTGATAGTGATTCAATGGTAGGTTGGATGAATGGATAAATAATTAAATAAATAACAGCTGTTAGAACTTGTATATAGAGAGAAAATAAGTAAATGAAATTTAATATATTTAGATAGATTCAAGTGTTGTAAGGTCATGATGTGAATATTTCAATAGCAGTAATATCTCACATTTAATTTTAAAATAATTTAATCCAAGTAAATCATTTTTTTATTCATCATAATGTGACATCCTGGGGTGTTTGCTTGAATTTGGCCTTTGTGATACTGTGCACATCAATGAACGAATGAGATATTACATTTTTGCTTTAACTCCCTCATTAATTTCATTTCTTAAACTATTTAATTAGCTGTGTGTAGAACTAAATTGCTACTCTTCTTGTTGTTGGATTTACATTTTTTCATGAAACAGTACAGTTTTGTGGTGATGTAGTATCACATCTGGCCTGGTATAAAGGAATCCAGAAGTTAGTAGAGGCAATGCCGTAGGAGGGGCTGCCAAGCTCCCCATAATCATCCCCTCTGGGCACATTCCCAGATGCCCAGTGCTCATGCTGGTCACAGAGGATCGATGGCCTCAGAGTGGTTACTTGAATGACGTGGACAGGCAGCACAGTTTTCTGAGTCTTTTTGCCCCAGCATTATGTTTTGAGTGGAGTCTGCTGCTCTATATGTTAGAAAGTTTGGATAATTGGAAGCCTTGTTTTCTGCCCTTTGAAGAAAGCCTGAATACTTGTTTGTTCAACTTTGTTGGTTCATTGAGAGATGCTAGTATCTAGTTAACAGGAGAGTTTTGGAGTTAACTATTAAGTCAATTATATGTGAACACATTGTAAAATGTCATTAGAAGGAGCCAGTCGGGATCCACTAAGAAGGGACTATTACAAACTGCCTTGTTTTTTGTTTATGGGTTTTGCTTTTTTCCCCCCAACAGATTACCATATAGATAAGCAGTGACAACATGAAGATGTAATGCTTTCTGATTTCAATAAAGCATTTGGCAGTCTTGTGATATTCTTGTGTAAAATGAGCAAATGAGGAGTTCACTGATGATAGTATCATTCTCATCTGCTCTGGCTGTGGAACTAGACTTTTGTCCAGAGAGTACTGGATATTAAGTTGGGGAATTTTTTTCTTTCCCCAGGCCATGCCTGGACTTATGGTCATGAAGAAAAATTCAATCTAAGGCAGAATCCCTGTCTCCGAAAAGCTTAAAGTATTTTATTTTTATATAGCTGTAATTGCTTCTTTTAATCATAAAAGTAAAATCTAATAATAATGTGTCACAATACAAATAAGTTTTCATTATTTATCTTCCTGAATCCGTATAACTTACATATGAGGAAGATTGCATTATTCTCATGTTAAAATGAAGAAGTTGAGGCTAAGAGAGATTTTGCAACTTATTCGAGGTCACAGACTCTTAAATTTCAGAATGGGATTCAAACCTAAATTTCCCTACCTTGAAAGTGACTTTTCTTCCACACTATTCTATAAATGTGCATAAATGAAGTAAAAGATCAAGGCAACCAATATTATGCCCTGTAACTTTACCTGAATAAGGTATTAGAGAGAAGAGAGAGGAATTCACGCAATAATCTTTAGAGTTGTTCATTAAAAACATGTCATTATTCCCAGAAAGATGAAAACATTTAAAGATTTGTTGAGACATTTGTTTCTCTCTCTGAAGATTGACTCCAGTCAATTTTTGCTGGGGTTGCCTTTTTCATTTCCTACCAATTTTAGGTCCACAGGAGCGCTCCTTCCATTAAATTCATTCACTTTGTTTTCAGATGCAGGCACAAGAAAAATCTTTCAAGTTCTCTTTAAAAATAAATTAAGCCATCACTCACAGCAAACATATACTCCCCATGTAACAAAATTAAATGCAGAATGTAATTTATAATTAAACTAATATTAAACTTGCTGTCAAAGCTATAGTCTTGTTACAGACCTGCCACATTTGAATGCTTGTAACTTTGGGGTCCTCAGAGTGTCCCCCAGGCCTCCTGTGTTTGACTTCCAGAAGAACAGTAGGTCAGGAAGCCTTGGTCACCATAGATGGCACATTTAGAATTTATTAATGGATTTTTTTCAAACCATTTATATCAGTCTTCAAATTCATCACAAATTTTATTGTTAATGTGCACTCTAAGAAAGTTACAGAATTGTAGCTCTATGTTAAATTTTATTTCTCCCCATTGAAATGGAGCTGATTTTTAAATATCCAGATGTTACAGAGGTTGTTGGTGGAGAAATCTTATCTTTATGATGAAAATACTAGGGAAAAAAACTGTCCTTTATGTGTGCATATTTGTATTTTCTATGTAGGTAGGTGCTAAATATCTCCATAATGAATAATGTCTAACCTGGTCCTTAGAATAACCCACAAAGAGTAAATAATGTTTAACTAAGCCCTTCTAATAACAATAGTAATATTAACAACAACAACAAAAAATAAATGGTATTGGTGAAATTGCCCCCTCATTTTTATTTATTTCATCCTAAAATAAGGAAATAAAAAGCAAACTCTATTTACTATATCTGTATGGTCATAGTCAATATTATTTATTATGGGAAGATATAGATGTCTTAAGTTCTCATTTCTTCCTCCCTCTACACAATTTGCAACTCTCTGTACATACCATTCTTGCAGAGAATGGGACTGTAACTTTATTTTTATTTATCTTTAGCATGACCCCCATGCTAACGTAAAAGACTATTATCAAGAAATAATCCCATTTTCTTGGATTACTTCTTGATAATAATGCTGTTTAATACCATTTCCTCACTTTCACTATGGTATATATTTAATAAAAAAATTAATTTTATATAAATTTTCTTCTCAAAATAGTATATTTGGTTTTACTTAAACCTATTTTAAGCTATCAAGTATGGTAACTGGAAAGTTACTAAACTCCAATTTCTAGAATGAATGACTTGTGCAAAAGCAATGCTTATATCCTCTATAAAAAATCATTTTAATTATACCCATTTATTCAGTGCAATTGGAATATGAAGAGTTTCAAATAAATAAGAGAATTTAGATTTAGAGTTGGAACTTTATAAGTACTGTAATATTTTTATGTAAATTATCTTTATAAAATTATTTTTATCTTAACATTGCTCTAAGTCTGTATAAATTAAGAACAGAATGCTACAAACATTTCAACCTTTTTTTGATATCTTAGTGTTGTTAGTGGGAATGCTAAATTTGCTGGGCTTCATTTGTAATTATAGAAGCAAGGGCCATGGGCTTTAGAGAGACAAGACTGTGTATCCTAAGAAAATCTCTGAGAATTGCTGCGTTGAAAATATTCCTGAACTGTTTTTTTTTAAATCATCTGCCACTTTGCCATTAAAAAATAAATATAGTGAAAACGTTTATCTGTTTGAGGTCAGAGACCCTGAAACTTTCTGAAGTGGTAATTGTGAAATAGAAGGTCAAAACAGTTTTCTCCCTGTTGATTTAATAAAAGTAATAATTTGTGTGGGTACTTCTTTACAGTTTACTGACCACTTCTGCAAACATTGTTTGATTTGACCTTGCCCTGCGTGATGTAGTCAGCTAGAGACATTGAGTTAATCTCACTCCACAGGTAAAGACAATGGGAAAACAGAGGTTTTGGGTCTCTTCTCCAAGATTACACAAATGATAAGCTCGCACTCTAAGACTTGAAGTATGTGTTTGAACTCCTAGTAATAACATTAACTAAAAATCAATGAAGACTTTAGCCTCACACATTGTCTATTTAATTCTCTCCACAGAGGATTGTGTACAATTACAATGCCCATTTGACAGATGAGTAAACTGAGGTGTAATGAGATAAGTTAACATGCTTGAGGCCATGTGGCTAGTATATAGCAAAGATGAATGCTCAAGATGTGAAGGTTATTCTTAGGTGGAACAATGCATAACTTCATATTAACAATAACTGGAAATGTTGTAAAATATATTTTATTAAATTATTTAACCTCTGTATGTTTCAGTTTCCTCATCTGCTAAAATCGGGTAAATTATACTGTCTACTTCATAGGATCATGAAAATTTCAAGGTTAGTACATCTGAAGAGCTTAAAACAGTGCATATGTAGTAAACACACAATATTAGCTATTATCATTTTTATGTGGTATTAGTTTAAGAATAGCTGCTTAATTTATATAAAAGGCAATAGTGAAACCTGCATGTACATTTCTATTTGTAAATGGTATGTAGTGAAAGTGTCCTACATGTTAAAATTAGGACTGTGCCAATTAAATTAAAACACAATGTCATCAAGTTGGGCCAGTCATTGGTAAGAACAATGTGAATATCAGTGATTATCCTTTGAGTATTAAAGCCAATAAGAAAAATATGTGATGACTGCTATAAAGTATTATCTATATGGATAATGTGGAGTGACAAAGGATTAAGACTTATTTTCCTTCATATGTTTAAAATTAATAGGCAAATAATCTGATTACAGGGTATTTTGTTTTGCCATGACTGTTAAGAATGAAAGAGTAATTTGGTGAAAATTTTAATGCACACAGCATTAATGCCCTAACCTCTCATCTGCTGAGAATGCTGTGTGTTAGTCCATTGCCTTGAATTTAAGCTGTAGCAGCTGGGAAAGAGAGCAGGCTAAGGTGTTTAGGGAAAAGACTAGATGTGTAGAGTTAAAGTTTTTATTTGTTCTTCATCACTTCCTTTTGTCTAGATCTGCCCTGAAGGAATTCCATCTATAAGCCAGTGAGGGAGAAAGTTTAGACATACTCCGTGCTGTTTTTGCTATATCTGAGATCAGTTTTTAAAGAAAATATCTAGGTACCTTCACAACTATTTGGTGAGCAACTCCCTTTTTTATTTTTAAATCTCCAGGAATTATTTAGTTTATCACGTAGGTACAGCCTTAGATTTATATCTTCAAGGTGGCAAATAATTTCCTTAGAACCATTGTAGACTCCACACAGTTAAAATTAGACTTAACCCCTGAATCCCTTCAGAGTTATTAGGCTGGGCTTTTGAGAGCATCCATTGTAGAGCATTGCAAGAGATGTGCCAAATGGGATCATTTACATCAGATAGGAAAAGGGACAGCAGGTTAATTTTACAGTAAGGTCTTGAGACCATTCATTCATTCATTCATTCATTCAACTATATGTACATTCACCCAATCAACAAACATTTATTGAGTTCCCATATTCCAGAACTGGAAAGATGAATGAAAAATCGTGCCTCTTTCAAGAAGTTTATAACAGCAGAGCAAGAAAGTATGTAACAACTGACAAAAATGTAGGCTAAAAACTATAACAAATGTGCTCAAAGATAGTATAGAAAGGAAGTGATTAATCCCAGCCTGAATAGATGAGGAAAAAGGAGTGCTCTTATGGAATCTGGGCCCTGAAGACTTAAGTAGAAGCAAGCACAAAGTAAGGGAAGACCAGGAAGGAAGTTGTCAAGGTACCTTCCTAGTTAGTTTATTTATTCTAATCACCATCTAGATCCCACAGCTTGAGTTTTCTTCTTCATAAGTTGCCAAAATCAAAGAAACAATTCTAGCAAAGTTATTTGAGAGACTTACTACTTTTACCTGTAAGTGAAACTGTTACTTCGATAAAACCGTGTGTGTCACTGGTAGATAATGTTCCCTCTTGGAGTAAAATTGGTTGACTATGAAAGTTTCTCCAAATAACCCTTGCTTCTTGTCCCTGTGTGGTCATTAGGCTGCAGTGTGTTGCCTTCAGATAGAACCACTGAGGGGAGCTCACAGATTGGTAGTCTAAGGGTGAGATCCGGGAGCAAGCAGTAGCCCCTAGAGAGAAAGCAATTGCTCTGAAGTTGCAGCGAGGCCAGTGTCAGTGTTTACTCTTGGCATCATGCAATTCTGTGACTGAGCAATACCACTCTGGGTTCTGCAGTGTCACAGACAGATGGAAACCAGGGAGATGAAATTACCCAGGAATAGAGGGCTGGGACAACCATCCCTCCCTTTTCTGTCTCCTTGTTTTTTGGGTCATCCTCTCTTTCACTCTGACTTGAGAACTGGGCCATTTCCTTAGTCTTAGTGGAAGACAACATGATCAAACGTAGGATTTTTTATTTCGTTCTATAGACAATGAAAAAATAACATTTAGAGGTGGTGGTGGTGGTAATAGCAGTGTTTGTGTTTTAAAGCAGTGGGATGCTATAATCAGATGTTCCTTTAGGAAAAAAATGCCCCCACAGCCTTGTTGAGGATCAAATGGTGAGGTTAAGAGGTTTTGCAAAAATTCTGGAGAGAGGAAACAATATCCCAATCCAAAGAAGTACTCTGGGCATTGGAGAGGGGTATGAGGGACCTGCAGGCAGCAGGATTTGGTCACCAGTTGGATGTTGACAGTCACAGGGAGCAATTAGTGCCTCCTTCTGGGCCGAGGGGTTCCTTAAACCTTTATTTGTCTTTGGGAGATAAAGACAAAGGAAAGTAGGTGAAGACCTAGTTGAATTGTTTCTGGCTCCTTAAAGCCAGTGAGCAATCATCTTTCCTTTGCCTGCACCTCTCCTGGGACCCTTAGTACTCTAACTGGCATTAGAGTTATCTCTGTGTGTGTCTCCTTTCCTCACTAAATTGGAAGATCTCTATGGGCTTAGGTTAATCTTCTACAGTGAAAGTGTTTTTATATTTCATATATTACAGAATACATAGCATTCATGGATATTAAGTGAAGCACTACAGGCATTTTCCTAAATAACTATCTCTTTGTAATAATCTACAAATGTGGTTTTTATAGTATCTTCATTTAATTTAACTAAATGAACATTTTTTCTATCTTTAAATATACTTAGGTGACAGTTTCACTATAAGATATTTTGGATAATAAAACACAGATTTAATATTAAAATTTGTTCTGTACAAAATCTCACCATATTACAGGAGCCCAACCTTATACTTACTGATAACATCATTTGCATTCTTTTTTAAGTCATCTGCATACTTTGCCTACCATTTTTTTAAATTATGGAAGCAATTCTCTCTGTACTGCTCTTTTTGCTTCCTGCATAGCATTTAACTTTTTACATTGTTTTTTCAGATTACCATATTTTCTTAGCAAGCCAGGAAAAAAAAAAAAAAAAAAACCTCAGAAAGTGTTTGCAATTATTGTGTACAATTTTAGAATACAGTATTAGTTCATCATCATATTTTATTTGACATTTTGACAAGTGTCTTAACAGATCAGAGAAAAGAGATGCCTTTACATGATTAAATTATACTAAGAAACACACACACAAACCATGTCACAGTGAAGTTGAGAGTTTTCCCAGAGTCATTAGTCATTGAATAAGGTATCATTTCTACTTCTGAGGACTGGGCCTGGAGTTAACCGTAGCTGCTAATGCTCTCAAAGAAGAACAGCTATAAAAGCATGTTGAAGTTGTAATGTCTCTGCCAGACACTGCCCATTGGCCAAGTTAAACTGCCTTCTCCCTCCCTGGCTTCTGCTATAAAAATGGAAAAGCTGAATTTTATCTTCCCAGCCTCTTCTGTAGCTGGGTGTGTTATAAGGCATAGCTTTGACAAAGAAAAGCAGAAACCTGCAGTTCCTGTTTTCCTGGAAACAGTGGATGCACTGTCATTTCTCGTAATCCCTGCCTTAATGTGGACTGATGCCTGGATCTACAATAGCAGCTCATGGCCCTCAGTTGATGAGCAGCACTCTCAGGATGGGGAAGCTTCCAGAAAGATAGATCCCAGTGTGAACCACACTGCAGAAGTCCTGGACTAAACACTTCCAGACTCCTCATGCAAGAAAAATAAACCTGAATATTTTAGACATTGTTGTTTAGGTTGTACAGATGGATACATCCTGGTAGATAAAATATTGTGTATATAAAAGGGTCATCACTAGTATTATAATTATTAGAAATACTGGAATCTCTCCAATGTCTGGAGAGAACCACAATTAAACCCTTGCAGAAAGATGCGATCATTTCCTACTTAAGGTCTTTCACTCTAGGAGATTTCTTGGCCCCCTTTGGTAATGTCTAATGGCTTTCTCTCCTTAGTCAGCTGAGGCACATTTTATATTATTCTAAAAATGAAATAGAACTGATTACTCTGTGCTAGATGTTTTCACATTTTATCACTGATAAATCTATTCAACTATTTCTTATGCTTAAGGAAATCATCTTTTAAAACATATTTTAATTATGTTAATGTATTTCTTATGAACACATGTGAGTTACCACTCAGGGTCGTAGCTGATGTCCTCGAACTAGCAAAATACAGAAATTTAGATTTGGAAAATTCATAGAAATATTTAACTTTGTCTCTTGAAAGATGTAGAAATGGAGAGTCCAAGAGGTTAATTAGAGTCAAACAGTGAAACAGTCTGCAATGGTGACATTTGAAGACCTTCAAGGCTTTTTGAAGCTTTCCTTCTTTTACTTTTTTTTAAGAGACTTTGTAATCATAAGTGGTTACAAGTCTAAAATACTGGCTTATGTAAGAGATTTCCATAACAGAGAGAGTGGGAAGAAAATACTAAAACTTCTATTTATATTTTGCTTTATTCTAAAAAATAATTGAACTTTTAGCATTTAGGATGTGCTGTGGGAGTTGCATGCACTGAACTCCTGGTTTGGGGCATCATGGATTGTCAGTCGTCATCTGTTGACGTCTTTTCCTGGGTTGTCTTCCTGGACTACAGAGGCTGGAAAGGTAAAAATACATTTCCCAGGCTCTTTTTTATTTAGGCTTCTGGATTTGTTCGAGGTTTTACCAGTTGGATTACTTGCGTGAGATTAAGAAGAGAGAAATGAGGTGCATGTCATTCTGCCTCTGCGGGAAGCTGGAGAAATGTTCTACAGAAGCATCATTAGGTCTGTGTGTGTGAGAGGAGGATGGGTCTAGTGGCACCTACTCTGTTTCTGAAGTCACAAGCTGTCAAAGTCACAGTGGTGGGAAACCTAGTTTTCACCTTCTTACTGTAGCAGCTTCCCTGGTAAGAAAGTTCATAAACAGAAATGAACTACTGATACATACAACAACTTGTATGAATCTCAAAGCATTATATTAAGTGAAGGGAGATAGACATAAGAGGCTATCGATGATGCCATTTATATCACATTCACAAAAAGACAAAACTATAGACAGAAATCCTGTCAGTGGATGCCTGGGGGTCAAGGGAGGAGGCTCTTTGGGGTGATAGAAACATTCTGTATCTTGATTTGGTGGTGTTTACATGCCCGCATACATTCACCAAAATTTTTTCAACTTTATACCTAAGAAGGGTGAATTTTCCTGATTGTAACTTTTCCCTCAATAAATCTGACTTTCAAAAAATGTTTGGAGAGCACGGGTCTTGAGGCCTCGTCCCTATCCCCTGCTCTGCCCGTATTTTACCTCCACGATTCAGAGATCACACCAATGCAAATGGTTTCAGGCATCTGTTTTTGTTTTGTCTTTGACCGAAAACAACACACATGTATTATTTCACAGTGTCTGTGAGTCAGAAGTCTAGGCACAGTTTAGCTGGGTCCTCTGCTGAGGATCTCACATAGCTGCAATCAGGTTGTTGGCTGGGTTGAGTTTTTACTGAAGGCTGAGCAGGAGAAGAGTCTGCTTCCAAGTTCACCCAGGTTGTTGGCAGAATTCATTCAGACCTATAGGTCTGAGGGTCTGGGCTACTTGCTGGCTCAAGGCTGAAGGCTGCTCTTGGCCCTTAGAGGCTGCTTGTGGTTCCTAAAGATTACTCACAGTTCTTAGCCAGGTGGGCTTTCCCAGCATGGCTGCCTACTGCCTTGGGGAAGCCAGCGGAGGCTCAAGTCATAGTCTCATACAATGTATGTGTGTAATGTGGTGTGACCACAGGTATGGCATCCCATCACTTTGCCATATTCTGTTGGTAGGAAGCAAGTCACAGGTCCCACCCATACTCAAGAAGGGGGGATCACATAGAGGTGTGAACAGACTTCAGGGGGAGGAGCAACCTAAAGTCTGTCTACCACATCAAGGGGACAGTTTGGGGCATGGTGGTAGTGGGTAGGAAATGGGGACAGGTGGGAGTGGGAGCTGGGTTAGCAGCAGTAAAGAGTGTGGACAGGGTAAAGGTTCAAGTTTGATGCAGCATTTGCAATACTTCCCTGGAGGGATGTCCACTTTCTTCAGAGGCTGAGCTCAACTCCAATATTTTTTTAAAACGATACTTCAAAAGAATCAAAATGTACCTATGTGAGTAAACAGTAGAAGTTTCACCCCCCCCTCGCTTACTACTCAGATATATCCTACTTACATTTTCAGACGTTTCACCCAGGTATTATTTTATTTATAAGCCCAGATATACATATATTTTGCATAAATGGGATCTGGCTATATATACTGCTTTGCAGCTTATTGAATTATTTCTCTCATCTGCCTTTTGCTTTTCCCATTTTATATTACTTTAATCTTTTCTTCTTCTAAAAATTATTATTATTATCTTTTGAATAGAAGTCTGACCTATGATTTGTACAAGAATGGAGTTGGGTGGGGGAAGTAATTTTGGCTGTTGTACTGCTCAGATACATTCTCTTTCTCCATACACGATCCGCAGCCTCCCTCAGCTTGAAGGCACGTCTTGGACAGAATAAAGAGTCACCTGGCAGAGGTCAGTGTGGTGTTTGCCCCTTAACAGGCATTTGGTAGGCTATTTGGAGATGATTTATGCCTACGCCATTGACAAATGTCAGCTCCTCAATGGCTTGTAGCTATTTTCTCTTTCCCCTCTGGCTTCATCTTCAGACAGTTTTTCTAGTTTAATTGTCAGAAAATGGATCATTGGTTGAAACACTCAGGAGTCTCTCATTTAATTCTAGCAAAATCTGCCTTCTGCTTGAGCTCTGGAGAGAAACACATTGCCTTTGTGTGTCCTCCGATGAGTTTCACTGGGTTTGCATTTGATTGTAGGTATTTTCCATTTTTATTACATGTGATTATATTATTTTCCTTCATTCCAGTGGGTTTCAAGGAAGGGGACCAAGTAAATATACTCTACGTAGGAAGCTTTTTCCCATTTCCTAACTCTGAGCCATAACTAAACTGCAATAGCTATATCATAATTGGGCTGGACATAGGGGCTCCAAAGGAACAAGCTGAAGGTATGTTCTTTTAGATGTGAGCACAAGTGTATTTGTCTTATCATTGGTTAAAGGTAAGGATGCACCCATGAGAGGACTCCTCCAGGACCAACACAGCCAGTTCTAAACCTAAGTGTTTTCCACTAATGTTTGCTAGAGCATCATCTAGAAACCAGACCTCGAGCTGCATCCCTGATGCTCAGGGCTTGGGTCCAGGATCCCTCTGTGTGACTGAGGTGTCTTCCACACTCTACCAGGTGGGAACTGAGAGGCACTCACTCATATTTTCATCAGGCCCGTGTGAAAGTTAACCATCTGCTACTCTCTCTCATCTGTTTCTTGACCTAAGTGAAAAACGGTATGTATCACTTCAGCTCTCATTAGGTAGGCATCTGTATTCTGAAAAGTCTTCTTAATTAATCTTCCTGTAGTGAATGTCAGCCAAGGCCGTGCATAGAATTGTTCAGAAGTCTGAGCTGTCTTCACACCTTTGTGGGTAGTCCTCTGAGGTCAGGCCCGAACAAGATTGATGGGCCAAGCACTATTGAGGCTTCTTAGATAATTAATTTCAGATGACTTTCACTACATCTAGTCTTCCAGTCATTGCTATTAAAACACATGTTCAAATTTTTGATCAAAAATTATTTCCTTTCTTCTTTCCTATCTTCTTCATGAAAGATGCAAAAATTGTAGGATTGTAGGCTAATGATGCTTTCAGATGATTCCAGTACACGTACTGTTAAGACACTATGCTTGGTTTTTTAAGATTCCATGAGAATCCCTCAGATAAGAGATAATTCTTTTAATTTTCTCCCTCCTGGATAATATTCTTATGCTGCTTCTTAATTATGTCAGTTACTAATTGATTCTGATCAAAGATGCTGGGTTCTAATCAAATTATATTTTGTATCTTTATTTTAAATTCTAATTCTTTGGCAGATGTACAAGATATCTAAATACATAATTCAAATCCAGTCTTTTTGAAATTAGTTTTATCAGAGACCCGAAAGACTGAAAGTCATCTGTTCATTTATTTACTAAATACTGTACTCCCATAAAATTATCTGCTCTCTTAGATCAGAGACAATGTTTTATTCTACTCTAAATCTCTGCGATGATGAAAGCAATATCTTGAGCATATCATTTGCTGAATAAACATTAGAATGGTCTCGGATCATGCTTATAATCTTAGCATTTTTGGAGGCTGGGGCAGGAGGATTTCTTGAGGCCAGGAGTTTAAGACCAGCCTGAGAAACTCTACAAAAATTAAAAATTTAGCCAGGTGAGGTGGGGAGGATTGCTTGAGCCCAGGAATTTGAGGTTGCAGTGAGCTATGACGATGCCACTGCAATCTAGCCTGGATAAAAGAGCGAGACCCAGTCTCAAAAAAAGCCCAAAACAAAACAAAACAAAAAAAACAGTAAAAAAATAAAATACAATAAAATAAAATTTAAAAAATCAAAAACAAAGACACAATGAGAATTAAATCTCCTGATTTAACCATATATCTTTACACTAGATATATGTTTTGTTTGGAATATCTTAAATTTTTTAAAAACCTTAGTTGCCAACTGTATGTTTTTAATTTCTTTTGAAAATTTCAAAGATTGAAACCATTCTTTTTGGAAAGAGTTGACTGGAGTTGAGTAGCTCTCACTCACTCTGGATGGAGCCTGCAGACTCTAGTCAGCTCTAGGCCAGCCGGCCCCCCGCATTCATGTGCCACGCCTGCCTGATCCTGTAGGAGTTTTCCTTTATGACCCCTGAATGCTTCATCATAGAATGTTCCTGTGGTGGGTTGCTTTTATTACCATGTTTTGGAGGTAACACTGAAGCATCTAAGCATCAGGGATGTTGATTACCAAAGTTGGCATGATAAAGTACCCAGCCTGTCCTCCAAATTAAGTAGGGAGCTTGGTTCTCTGGCTCAGTGTGGGGTATAGGGAGTCAGTACTGGTTTGCATCTGCACAGATTAGAGCAAGGAGAAATCGAAGAAAGCATCTCAAGAAAAAGGGGGCTCAGTCTCTGCATACATGGCTATAAACTGAGTTAACAACCTGTTTTCAGAGAGTGCCCAGGGGAAGACCCTCCCATATATGAAGGGATTGCTGGACAACTAGAGAAGTTCTTTCCTTCATATTTCTACCCCCAGGATCCAGTGTTGCAACCCACGACCTCCAGAGAGTGGTTTGGAATTGGTGACATATAATTGTCTTTGCAATCCTGTGTGGAAGCAGGAAGAGAAGAGGGGCAATATTGGTGGTGGATAGATGCAGTAATTGGTATAGAAAAAGAAAGCAGAACTGGCGGAGGAGAATGACTCATCTGAACATGTGGCATCTTGTTGACAGGAAATACAATAAAATAAGAACTTTCTGAGTACCTCCTTCATGTATTCCATGTAACTCGTGGGCAATGGATTGGGGAAACTGACATGTACATGTGGGTTTGAAGCTGATTTAAACAGTGTCCATTAAAACAGGAAAATAAACTGGGAGCTATGGTCAGGTGCTGGGGCTTTGATAGATGTGTCAGCTATCCCTTACCACAGTTATGCTGTGTAACAACCACAAAACCACAGTAATATATAATAAGATGCATTTATTGCTCATAGGACTGGGATGGTCAGCTTCATTCTGCTGATTTTGGCTGGACATAGTCATGTGTCTGGGGGTCAACTAGATGTCACCTGGGGCAACTGGACACCCAGGTTCTGCTCACTTTGTTTCTTCCTGCAGTAGGCTAGTCCTTGCATATTCTCACGGTGATGGCTGAGGCATGAGGGAGAGGCTTTTCAAGCCTTTGCTTGTGTCGTCTTTCTCATTATGAGTTGTGTGGCTGAGTTCAGAAACAGAGTGGGAGGGCGTGGCATGATTAATTCTCATTAGACTCTTGTTGACTTAAGCCACTGATATTTTTAGTATTTTTTTTTTACTGAGGAATAGCTTAACATACCTTGACTGATAAAAATCTTTACATATTTTCTCAGCATTATTTTTGTGTCACAGCTGATATAAAAATTATATAAATAAATAATTCTTGTCACGTATTTTATAAGACTTTATAACAAAAATTCTATACTTATACCACAAGGGGCTTATATTAAAGAGTATTCCATAATACTCCTTTCTTCCTTCCTTACAGTTTCATTCTTATATATACATATAGGTGTTTTATTTTTGGGTTTAAATACACAGATTAGGTTTTAATAAATGAAGTGGGTAAGATTATGTCTGCATACATTTTCATCGTGTATAAAATCATATGGAAAACTCATTGATAATCATTCTATATCATAACTCTAGCAGTTTAGCTCAGAGAATGTATAGAAGTCATTTGAGAGGTTTGTATAATCACTTGTTGCAAGATGTCTTTTGACTAGTTTGATTGATATTATTATTAGGCTGTCAATTAGGTTTACTTTGGATTTATTTATAATTCACACACATTTATGCTGAGCATCCAGCAGCCTGGTTGAAATGCAGCCATTGGTTCTGACATCTCATGATGGGGTTCTCTGCATAGAAGGTCCCTAGCTGATGGGGCGATGCTGAGGGTCCTTTTAGGGGAATTCCTCCTGGGGACATAGGTCTTATTGAAGCAGAAATGGATACTCAGAAAGCCTGTTTTACCTTCAAAGAAAGAGAGGAGAAATCTCCACCTGTGGCCCGTGATTATCTTAAAAGCCCTTTTTCAGAAGTTTGATGATTTCTTTAGACACCGTAAAAGATGATTCTATCCAGAATGGCTCTCAGGTAATCACAGAATATTTAACTGAAATGAGTGTCTGTTTAATAAAATATAACTTCCATTTGATTATGTATGATGCTATTAATGAAACAAAGATAGTCGTTTTAGAGTAACTCTGATTTATCACAAAATCTATCTCTACTAACTTCTTAACTTCTCAAGTATTCTCTTAACATGAGAGGCTTACGTGGTAGCCTGAATTCTCAAATTTCAAGTAGATCACTTGCTTTAAAAGGCCTTTCTCCCTTTTTAGCTCAGCTGTTCAATCGGATTCTTATTTCAGGGTCTTATCTCTTCTTTTCTTCAGCTACCTGGCACTGTTGCATTTTTCAGAAATTTCCTGAGATCTGAGAGTATTCTCTAAAATAAGCTTCTATTCAACTGGAGTCTCTGTTGACTATTGGCTTCAGTGAGTGGATAGGTACAGACAAAAGGATGCCAGCCCAAGAGGATGACCTGGAATGCAACTGCACAGTGCAGACTAAAAGAGCTCACAAATGTGCATCACCCCGTGGCAACTTTCCATCATAGGTTATTTTTTAAACACACTTAAGAAAACCAAACAGGTTTGATTTTTTAAGTTGTTGATCCCACAGTAAACTGTAAGCTTCTTAAAGTCAGGGGCAGTCATCTTCAATAATTAAAACTTTGAATCAAAAAATAATTTTCAATACATGTTGATATGTTAAAAACATACACCCACACACGTACATTTAAAAACCCAATGTATAAGCCTCAGCAATCAGTAAAATAGAGCTTCTACAGAACACCTGACTCCCTCTGCTATAAAAGAATGAAGCTGGACCAAAGAGGGAAACCACCTCTAGAGATTTGGTTAAATTTACACTCTGGTGCATTGTTCTCATTTCATGTTCACCTTTATAATTTCTAATGTCGTAATGAACTAATTAAAATTCTTAGGACTGGTACAAGTTAGAATGCTTAAGCAAATATTTTCATTTTGCAGAGAAGCTTGTGGACTATACATCTGTTTACGTGGCAAGAGTTTTGAAGAGATGGCAATAAGAGGAAGGAGAATTGGGCCACAGTATTTTTGGAGACTTCTCTTTCTCTTCTTGTCCTGTAAATACTCCTTTCATCTTGGCCCTTTTCTCTTGCTCTCACTCTATCCCTGAAGAATGTTATCCCTCCCTATTTTCACTTAAATGTTGGAAAATTTTGCAGAAGTTTGGCCCAGTTCTCTCTTCAGTCGTTTAGACTTTTTCATTCAACCGTTCATGCCTACGGACACACTGAACTGACTCTGCACACCCATAGATATTTCATTTCCCTCTTGCCCCCAACCTTCTCCTCCTCTTGTTAGTAACCTCACTCTGAATCTTCAGATGACTCAGTCATCCTCCCAGGTCTCAAGAAGTGGGCCATTGCTGCCACCACCTCATTCATCCTTCTGTGCTAACCTGTTTTCCATTCTCTCCCCGTGGGCTGCTTGGCCTCCACTCTGATTTGTTCTAACCTGTCTGTACCAAGTGATGTTTCTGACATGTAAACCTGACTATGTTCTCCCAGTGCTTAATATTATAATTGAGTGTGGCCAACCTCTTCTACAGCTACTCAATAAAATTGACATATTATGTCAATTATAATACTAGTGGCAGATTTTTAAAAGTTAACTGTCTTTTTAAAAGTATAGGGAGATATAACTATACATATGTATACACGTGTGGGTGCACATGATGTATGCATGTGTGTATATATAGTTAGCTAATGCATAAATTGTAATATATTTTAATTTGTTTCAACAATAGCACAGAATAATATGGCAATAGGTTAAAAGACAGAAAATATGCCTATTGATATTAATTGCAGTTAATTATTATAATATATATTCACAATTTAAAATAAATTGTTGAATCTATTTATAAATTCTCTAAAACTTTAGTTTTCCAAAAATAAATAATCTGCATAATGGATTATACTTGACAGTTGTAACTTTAATCTTTGTGATACTAGCTCCATTGCTTTCATGAGGTTTTAAATGAGAGTGTATGTATCTCAGTTTGGTAAGACAGAAACATTTCTTCCTATGGAAATTCAGACTCTGATTCGTTTCCAACACTCCATGGAGAGAAAGGTGTAAGCTCAAGATGAAAAGGAAGTGTGCAATTTACGTTAGAATAATGCATTGCTTTAATATGAGAAATACAATTATCTTCAGCATGGAGTGGATTTCATGGAAGGTTGGGTTGAGGATTGTTGTGCAGGAGTGTCTGAACTGTTTCCTACATGGGCTGTGGTAGTTTTTCTCTTTCTCCGCAGCATTGACTCTCGTCTGCACCCTCGCTAGTTTCCCCTTTTACATTCTTGTCTCCTCAACCACCATTATCCAATCTCTGCACAGCAACCAGAGTGATTTTTATAATTAAATCTGACTGCAATTCTGCTGCTTTAAACCCTGCAATGCCTTTCCATTGCCCAAGAACAAAAGCCAAGATCCCAGCCATGGCTTCCCATGTCCCAGGCATGTCGGCCTCGTTTCTGCTCTAGGAAGAGAGAAATCTCTTTCCAGAGATAGGGTGTTAGGCATGCTGTGTTTGGAATGCCTGGCTTTTTCCATGGTGAGTGTTTTCCCATTCTTCAGGCTTCAGTTTAAATTAATTCCTGCTAAGAAAATCCTTCCTTGACCGCCCACCTAAATTACCCCTACTCCCCACCCCAAAGTCACTCCACCACACCTTGAAGTGCAGAAGTTAAGAGTGTAGACTCTGGACTCAAACTGCCTGGGTTAAAATCCAAAACCACCCCTTTAAGGTTGTATCATGTCAGGAGATTCCTTAATCCCTCTGTCCCTCAGTTCCCTCCTCCGAAAGGTGAGAGTAATAACAGTACGTACCTCATAAGGTTGGGTTGTCAATAGGTTGATGTATGTCACGCACTTAGGACAGTGGCTGACACATAAAATGTCCTATGTTAGTGATTATTATAGTACATGGTTATTAACTTATAAAATACAAAAGAACGTTTAATACATTTTAATTGCTTGTTTTATTCTTTCTCCTCCAATAACTATGAATTTCAGAGCAGGGGCTATATTTGCCTTTTTTCCACCACTGTGTCTGTAGCTGTGCCTGGCACATGGGAGAGACTC
Source organism: Lemur catta (assembly GCF_020740605.2). Classification (NCBI taxonomy): domain Eukaryota; kingdom Metazoa; phylum Chordata; class Mammalia; order Primates; family Lemuridae; genus Lemur; species Lemur catta. The sequence continues at coordinate 7,616,566 of NC_059139.1, read as the reverse complement.
AGTCAATGTTTTATTGAAGAATTGTGAACTGAGATCAAACTTTTGCAAATTAAATTAAACCATATTGTTGAGTCACAATTATTATTATTATTATTATTGGCAGTTGGAATGGCAACTGCTCATGGTTAGAATTAGGTGAGGCTTATACACTTTCCAACAACCTCTATATGAAAGGTAAAAGTGAAAACAATTCTCATGCCAAATTCCACCATAGCTGCAGAGGTTTATAAGGGAAACGTTTATCTTCAAGCACGCACGAAAGAGTTCATCCAACTGCCTGTGAGATCAGATAAAGCTCTTTTAGGCAGGGCTGATTTTCAGCTATTATGCACTAGTACAACCATATCAGTTGTTAAATAACAGTTGTTCATACTTGTTGATATATAATTACTGTCTGAATGCCAGAGTGTCTCTGACCTCCCTTAGAATCTGCAGGTGCTCAACCTGAAAGCCCAAAAAAATGGGTAAAAGCTGGCTTTGAATACTGCTAATTTAAACAATGAGAGCTCATTTCTAACATCTAAATTATGCCCACATGTCACTAATTTCACTCATGGAAACTCATTCTAATGCAGATTATTAAAAATATCTGCTGTTGATTTGATATAAAGATAGCTGAAACCCTCAAGGTAGCCCCCCTCTGAAGGAAGGGGTTCTGGCCAGGAAGAGAGTTGTCCAGTCCTTTAGCAAGAGACAGCTCATTAAGGCAATTGACTGATTCTGCAGGGGGCTTAAACTGGGGGGGGGGGGGGGTCTGCAAACTATAGCCCCGGGCCATGTCCAGCCTGCCTCCTGTGTTTCTGTGGCCTATGAACTAAGAATGATTTTCGCTTTTTAGATAGTTGGAAAAAATTCCAAAAATGAATAATATTCCATGACATTTGAAAAATATATTAAATTCAAACTTTAGTGTCTATAAATAAAGTTTTATTGAGACACAGCACACTCATTCATTGATACATTGTGTTATCACTGCATTGGCACTACCATGGCAGTGTTGAGTAGTTGCAGGAGAGATTGTATTACCCAAAAATCAAAAAATGTATACTATATAGCTCTTTATAAGGTGAGTTTGCTGACCCCTGGCCTAAACCAACACATGGACTGTATCATACTATTCATGCTATATATTTTAAAGTATATTATAAATATTCATAAAAAGTATAAAATATGTATAATAAATATTGGAAAATGGTTAAATAATTCAGGCATTACAGGTAATGTGAACTGCTTTTGAAGACAAGGAATTGGACAATACCCATTATGTGTTAAGTGATTAAAAACAGTGCAAGACTACATATATCTTAATAATATCACAATTTTAGGCCAGGCACAGTGTCTCAGACTTGTAATCCTAGCACTTAGAGAGTTCAAGGTGGGAGGATTGCTTGAGTCCAGAGTTTGAGACCGGCCTAAGCAAGAGTGAGGCCCTCATCGCTACAAAAAATGCAGAAATTAGTTGGGTGTGGTGGTGCCCACCTCTAGTCCCAGCTACTTGGGAGGCTGAGGCAGGAGAGCCACTTGGGCTCCGGAGTTTGAGGTTGCAGTGAGCTATGATGATACCACTGCACTCTAGCTCGGGTGACAAAGTGAGACTCTTTATCAGAAAAAAATAAAATCATAATTTTAATACTTAATATATATATATAATATTACATATGTTTGCTGTGAGAAAGAAATGGAACAGATTAAAAGATTATGGATAACAGTGTTTTTACTTATTGCCTAACAATTCTAAATAAACCTGTATCCATTTTAAAATAATAAAACCACGTAGTAATATAGAACATGAGCCTCATGCCAAAGCTGAGTAAAAAAAAGTCTGCATGATGTTCTTCATGAGTGAATAAACATGAACATGACATTGTTATGGAATAAAAATATTTTATTCTCAAGAGATAGAAAAGCATTGTTATAATACATATGTAAAAAAAAATCTCTGAATAGCTTTTTATTTACCCATTCCATTATAACAGAAGAAAAGAGAAGTGGTACGGCACTCTGTCCCCAGTTCTTAAGGATTCTATGGAGAAAACTTCAGTTCTTGAGCTTCAGTGGAATGAGAAGTAATAAACCAATACACAGGCCACAGAGCTGTCAAAACAAAGAAGGTTTCCCTCTCATTGCTTGCGACGGAACAACAGATTGGGTGGATTATGATAGGGTATTAATTTCCTCTAAGGCCAGTTGCTAGATACTTGTCTTGAACAATAAGCAATGTGACAAGATATGACAGAATCAGCATTTATATAGTATGTTATTACATACTATGTAAACCCACTTCTTCCATCACATGATCCCTTTTCTAGTCTGTCCCTTCCTGATTTGATCTTTTCATGATTATAGCCTCCTCTAGCTCCTGCTTGAGGCTAGTGGTTTTCTATTTACTCAACCTCATCTAGCATATTTTAGTTCCTTCTGTTATACAACCCAAGAACATTCATTGAAAACCATAACTTTGCAGGTAACAGTTAAAAATGACCTGCTATATACAATATTTTTGGGATAACTACTCTACCGTATGTAGTTAAGATGACAAAGTGGTGAGGTTCTCAGTCCTGTTGTGCATTTAGTCTCCATCGGACTGAAAATCCTCAAAACATACACTTGTTTTCCTTTTCAGCAAGCACTGATTGGGTATTTACTGCTTGAAAAGCAGTATTTATGATAGTGTTGAACAGAGACGAGAGAATATCCAGAATTAGAGGGCATGATTCTTATGGGTACATATTCCCCATTAGATATTCAGTCCATCGTCATTATCATTATTTGAGAATTCCACATTGTTTTCCTTGTCTACTTGCTAAAATGCACTGGTAACCCCAAAATCAACAGTAAGGGTGCCCTCACAGTCATGCACCATGCACAGACTTGCACATTCCCAGCTGGGGTCTAACAAGGTGATACTCTCTCTTCTTGTTTCAGCTCTCATCTTGTAAACAAGTGTCCTTTTCACATTCTATTTAGGGTCACTTGTTTGTTTTATTTTGTTTTCTTTCTTTCTTTTCTTTTCTTTTTTTTTTTTTTGGTGCTTTTTCTTGTTGATTTTGTTGTTTAAAATATCCCTGAAGTGTAATACTGATGTGCTGTCTAGTGTTTCTGAGTGCAAGAAAGCTGAGATGTGCTTTACAGAAAAAAAGAGTGTTAGCTATACTTCATTTGGGCCTGAGTTATGGAAATGTTGGCCGTGAGTTCAGTGTTAATGAATCAACTCTATATGCATATGTGTGTGTGTATATACATGCACATATATACATAAAATAAGATATCTTTATATAGAAACACATATAACAAGGTTATACATTGACCACTTGATGAAAACGTGTGACCAGAGGCTCACAGGAACCTAACCCTGTTGTCTCCTAAGAGCAGTGGTTCAGTATTTGCTAGTTTAATGTTCTCACTGATTATAGAACGTAACTGCCACACATAATAAAAATCAACTGTATGAAATTCAGGCTGCTATTGACGCTTAGGGAAAATTATAAAAATCATTATTGATAATAACACTAGTTATTTATTCATTCATTCACCAAGCTTTATGGAGCAATTCTGTGTGACAGACTTACAGCGGTGATCAAAAGACACCACTATCCCTGCCCTCATTGAGTCTTTATTTTGTTGAAGATTTATTGATTTTTAAGAACCTTTGTCAAGCACTTCATGTATATCATATAATCTTTTCAACAGTGCAAGTATTTTTAGCCTCATCTTAAAGAAAATGAAACTATGACTCAAATAATTTAAATAACTTGTCCAAGGTAAAATGCAGTATCTCGCAAAACTGGGTTCCAAACCCAAGTTGACTTGAATCTAAACTCTGTTTGTCTTAGTCTGTTCAGGCTTCTATAACAAAAGACCATAAATTGGGTGGCTTATAAACCACAGAAATTTATTGCTTACAGTTCTGAAGGCTGGAAAGCATAAGCTCAGGGTACCGGCAGATTCGCTGTCTGGTGAGAGGCCACTTTCTTGTTCATAGATGGTGTCTTCTCACTGTATCCTCATGTGATGGAAGTGGCAAACATACTCCCTTAAACCTCTTTTATAAAGGCACTAATCCCATCTATCATGGTTCAGCACTTGTGAACTAATCACCACCCTAAGACCCTACCTGCTAATACCATCACCTTGGGGGTGGGGATTTCAACATACGAATTTTGTTGGGAGGTGACACACAAACACTCAGTCCATAGCACTATGCCATTATGTCCCCATTTATTTTTAATTACCTGAGACAATATGCTGAAAATAAAGTCAAAGAGAAAAAACATGACTGCTGAGCATTTCAATTTTGTATAATAAATGCTACAGAGTAACAGTTCATCAGATTCAATAATTTAGGTGAATGTTACATTCACCTAATTTTTTTTATTGCCTGTGGTAGATTCTTTATCATCTTGCTCTTCTTCAGAAACTGGAGTAACTTTTTAAATGTTCTTGGTTTTTGGATTATGAATTTACATATACCAATATATGAAAATGGACAACTCAGATATTTTTTCAGATTAAACTTTCAAGAGGAATGGAAATTTTTACTAAAGCTTTGGGGAGATAAGAGATTTTAATTACACATCTCATGGTTAAACTTTATAAAAATCTTTTTTTGTTTTTTGTTTTTGAGACAGTCTCACTCTGTCCCCCCTGGCTAGAGTGCAGTGGTGTCAGCATAGCTCACTACAACCTCAGACTGGTAGGCTCAAGCGATTCTCTGGCCTCAGCCTCCTGAGTAGCTGGGACTACAGGTGCAAGCCACCATGCCCGGCTAATTTATTCCATTTTTAGTAGAGACAGGATTTCACTCTTGCTCAGGATGGTCTTGAACTCCTGGCCTTAAGCAATCCTCCTGCCTCAGCCTCATAGAAATCTTTTTTAAAGGTCAACGTAGTTTTCCCAATTTCACCTAATGACATTTACCATCTCAGCAGACACCTGACTGCCTCTTGAGCAATTCCACATCCTCAGGAGTCTCCACAGACCTTATGTCTTCTCACCAACGTTTGTTTTGTTGCCTAACTGATAATACAAATTCTAATCAATGAGATTTCAGCCAAGCCAGATGTGTGGTAGCCTGTCTCATTTTGCCTCTGGATAGTTTCATTTTAACACACTGTACTTTACCAATATTTTTCCAGTTTGAATTTTATATTTTTATGATGGCTTAGGGATCATATTCTTTCATTTTAAAAATGATTACATTTTTGGTGGAAATTTTTGAAACAAGATAAGATAAAAGGGAGAAAATAAAAATCTCTAATAGTTACATGCCCAGAATTAATCCAAGATTAATATTCACAAATATATTACAGCCAAGCTTTCCAATTATTCAATGTTCACCTGCAACATAGTGTTTTCATGATTGCATCATCTTTCAGAAAAGTATATTGGTGGTGTTTCTTGGATATTAAAAAATCTTTTCTTAAACAAAAATTACAACCATATATTTTTTGATTATTAGCTGTATGAACTTTACATTTTAGAGAACCAGTTAAATGAAAATATTATTAACATAGGATGTGGAAAGGGCACATTTTAAAAATATAGATATTTAATTGGAAACCAAAATATTTCTTACTTTTCTTTATTATATATTTAAAGTTTCTTTAAAAAATCATCATACTGTGTATCTCAACTGTGTATCTTTAAGGTGAAAGCCATTTTCAAAACACTTTTGTTTGTTGAGTGTGTGTATGTCGGGGGAAACGGTAATTTTCAAAATTCATACCAAAGACTACTTTGTGAGATCTGTTAGCCAAGCATATTACTTTTTTGAAGCTATTTGGTTTTTTTCACTGTTTTTGTCCTTACCTTGGGGAGTTTCACTGCCCAATGTACTAAAAAAAATCACAACAATGCAGCTGTTATCATGTTCAAAATCATTACATTTTATTAACTAATATTTTTCACTTTTCCATTGAACACATTTTCAGATTAATATACTATGATTCTTCTACATGGAGTTATTAATTTCATATAAACCCATAGTACCTAGAGAAATATTTTATATAATAGTAGGAAGCCATCAAGCTTTTTGTTTTAGAAACGGGCATATTGCTGAAGGCACAGATTTCTTATGTCAGAGCCCCTGCTTGCCTGGGTGAGCAGAAGGGCTGTGGGTCTGCATGACCTTTGCACTTTTCTTCACTTTTCCGTGCTACTGTAAAAATGAAGCAGCATTGCAGGACCACGCAATTTTCAATAAACATGCTTTCTTGCTTGTAACATTGTTTGACAGGTTTTTTTTTTTGTTTTTTACTTTTAATTATACATTTAAGCTGATATGTTGCTGCTTAAATGTTTGTCAGTAGTTGCATGCTTTTCAATTCCTGTGCCAGTGGGCTGATACATTGGATTCCATTTTCTTCCAACCCAGTCCTCACACTGATTTTATTTCCCCATCAAAATGCAATTTTCTTTGACTTTGTCAGTTTCATTTAAGTCATTTTACAATTGAGGCAATTTGAAAGTCTCCAAACTTGGAATGAAAATCTTTTAGAATTTATACTAGGATTATGATTTTTAAAAGAACAAGACAGATTTCCCCTGATGTTTGAGTATTGCTCTATATTCTTCACAATTTTGTGTAGGAAGGAAGAAGAATGGAGATTCATTCACGTTGTTCATTTACTGTCCTAGACTCAAGGCTGGGGATTGTAATGCTCCTGTAACAAAATAGCTTCCCCTGTGCTGCAGTGTGCACTCTTGAAAAGAGATTATGGGATCAGGATTTTCATATTAAGGTGGAGGAAATCAATTTAATTACTTCAGCTTTCAAGGTAATTTGATGTAACTGATCCCTTGTTTCTTTATGGTGACAGACTCTTACCACTTTTTCTTGTCAAATGTCACAATATCACCATAATAAAATACAGAAGCCGTGTTGACGAATAAAACAGCTATTAGACTATTTCTGCAACACAGTGATTTTTAGCTGCACAAAACTGTGACACAGTATATGTGAAAAAAATTTAAGTCATAATATTTTCTACAATGAAATTCACTGATAGATTTATTAATATTTACTGAAAAGTGACATTAAGATACAGATATGGAGTGTGATTCTGTTTTTAGGTGTTGATAATTATTTAGATGGCAGAAAAATGCTTTAATATATATTTTATAATTATAATAAAGTAAAATAATTATAAGGCAGCACAATTCACAAATGTATATGGAGAGAAGAGATATTTTAATTATCTCTTACTTTCATAGAATACATCATCATTTTTAATATTCCACCCATCCTGTAACAAATCTTTAAAACAGACATTGTCATCCCTATTTTTACAGATTAAAAAACTAAATCCCAGGATTAAAAAAAAAACAAAAAATGTTTAAGATTGCATAGTTAGTAAGTGCAAAGTCTCTCCTAAATCCAGGTACAGTATTCATTAGCTTTTGATTGGTTCTACGTTCCATGTTCTATTAATAGAGAGTACTGCTACTGGAGAATTAGAATTTGATAAAAATGCAATCTAATAAAACAATAGTATGGCGAATAGATACCACCAGTAGTAACTCTGGTGTAAATACTGTTCATTCCAAGGCATCCTTGCGTCTCTTGGCCGTACCTCTTACTTTGTGGGCCTCTGTCCCATTCATCAAAAGGGTGGCGCCATTTGTGATCAGTGGATGCAGGATGGAATTCTTTTCTGCTTGTGTTCTTCCCTCCCACCGCCACGTGCTGCTTTCTTATCTCAGTCTGCTCTCAGTCCCTCCGCTTCTTCAGGACGCTGGGCTGCAGCTGTTTAGACGGGGATGCTCTCTGTGCCATACGCAACCACGCTTTCCATACAAGCGGCAGGGCCCTTCTCACAGCAGCGGTGTCTGAATTAGAGGGCTGAATCTTCCACTAGCCCCGTGATATTTTGGGCCTCAATTTCCTTATTTGGAAAACGAAGATACTTAAATCTGAAAAAGCACAGGGTTATTTTTGAAACATATTTAGATACCACATATAGGAATTTTGAAAATTATAAAATGAAATAATTTTAGCGAAGTTGTCCAGAATTGCTGAATCTTATTGCTGAAATTGCTGAAAATTCAAACATGATGTCAGTGGAAGGCATGTGCTTATTTCCATCACTATTTTCAGAATCTTATAGAACATACCCAGTGCACTATGGCATGTACACTTTTTCTTGGCCTTCTCAAAGTGCATTGCTTATTTTTTACTTGTGCCTTCAACATTCATTCAGTCATCCTATACTGATCCCTTCCTGCGTGATGAGCAGCCCTCAAAGCCCAGGGGACACTGAGCTGAATCCCTGAGGCTTGTTTTCCAGGAGTTTGGTGGGGCAGTTGGGGGCAGCTGCTGTAAACAGCGCAGTAACAGAGGTCTCAGGTGACCTCAGGGGTCTTGACCTAGTTGGGAAGATTTGGTTAAAATTTCCCGGAAAGATTAATAAGTAATAATAGCCAGTAGCAGTCATACTCTCTTCCATTTCACTCAGAGTAAAAGCTGCTACCCTTAAAATGGGCCCCCAAACCACTGCACCATGTGTTTCACCACCAGTTTGCTCTCTCCATTCACTGACACTCACCCAGGCGAATTTGGTTTCAGCCACACTGGTCTCCCTTTTATTCCCTGGACTCTCCAGGCATACTGTTTTCCGTGCCTGGAATGTTCTTCCTCAGATTTCCATGTGACTCACCATCTCACCTCTTTCAAATCTTTGATCAAATGCACTTTCTCAAGAAGGTCTTCCCTGCCCACCCTACTGAAGATGACTCTCTGGGCCACCCCTGCTGTAATTTTCTTCATGGGAGTTTTTACTTCCCCCATACTACGTATTATACTTGTCAACATCTGTCTCCGCTGGAATATGTGCTTCATGAGGGCTGGGATGTTTTATCCTCTTTGTTTATTAAGCGGGATGCTTTTTCAGCTCTGAGAATAGGGTCCAAAAGTGTTACCTGCATGTGAGCCAAGCATTGTATGAAAAACTTTACACAAATGGTCTCATTTGATCCTTACAGCTATGCCAAGAGTTAGGTCCACCTGCCTCCTCCACGTCACAGCAGAAGCTGTAGTTTCAACAGGTGTAAGTAGCCTGTGCCAGGCCCCAGCTAGTGAGTGGGAGAAGTATGTTTTGAATCTTGGTAGACTGCTGCTAGAGCCCACGTGCTTACTCTGTATGCTAGAATCTAGACTGGAAAGAGCACATGGTGTATTTGGGGCCCTGGGAATAGCTTCCTGTGACTGGCGTGATGGCCCTGCATAGCGAGTGCCAGGAGTCAAGGCCGGCGAAGTGGACAGGAGGCCCATGATAAAAGCCCTTTTTTGTCTTCACAATGCAGTTTGGTTTGCGTCACAGTTATTAAAGGATGTTAAGGGTAGGTGGCTGGGAGGGACGTGATTAGACTTACGTTTTAGGAGAACCACTCTGACAATAGTGTGAAGAAGAAATTGGAGGGAACCAATGTGTTTGGGAAGACGAGTAGGAGGTGATCGGAGTACCCCAGGCAAAAAGTTGATAGAGAACTTAACCAGGTGAATGGCATGGGAAATGGGGAGAGAGGGTGAGCTTCAAAGACTTTCTGAAGACAAAATGGACTAAATTGTACTAAAAGTAGATTAAAAGGGGATGAGAGAGAGAGAGTTCTGGATGACACATTTTGGGGAGGGATGGGAAATGGAAGTTACCATTTTCTTACTTTCCTGACAACATTTTCCATTTTTCTCTATATTAAAAAAATTAAAAATATAGATAATATATACTTACATTATATACTATATAACATTACATATAAATATATATTAATATATATGTAATGTTATATAGTATAGAAATATGTATGTGTATAGTATAAATGATAGTATACTATATATGTAATTTATGTGTGTTATATATGTATACATAAGTATATGTTATATATTCTTATACAATATTAAATGTTATATATGTATTACTTCCAGTAATAAAGTATATTGTTAAATATTTTAATGTGCTAACATTTAGGAATTTATTGCTATTTCTTCCCTCACACTATTCATTAGCAAGAGCTGTAACTTGATGGAGACCAGAGAGAGTCTATGGGAGCCCCTTTCTGGAGCTCACATACACTTCCATGAGACCCTTTGAATATGGCCGATATGAAAAACAAATATAATTTATTCATTAGATTATGGTAGTAGTAGTAGCATATGCTTTAATAGCACAAATCCCCTCCCCTTTCATCTACCAGCTCACTCCTCCAAAAGCCTGATTTCCTAACTCTGCTGGAAGAGAAAGATGATTGAAAATGAAAATCAGTTGCTGCTGACAGCAAACCAAGTGTCCTGCTCCTGGTGGGCTCTCTCACTGTGCCCAGCAAAGTTATCCAGGGTTCCATGTTATATACTTGATCTTTTGTAGTACAGGAGAATTTTCCAAAGTACAGTGCTTCACACAGATTTTTCCTTCCATCTTTATGCTTCTTTACCTAATGAATTTGAATACAAGGGGACTTCTTGTTTGGCAGCATGAAGAGTAAGGATACACAACCTCTATTCTCAGTTCCTCATCTCTAAACTGAAAAAATAACTTACACCCAGGTCTGGTGTGAGGGAACTACATGAGATATTGTTTGTAGAGTTTCTTGAAACAGAGATCAATAATATTGCAAGTGTTCATCAAATTGCAATTCATAGTCATGGGATTGGGGTTATCATTCAACTGATTATTGTATTATTTATTGATGAAATTTAACCTAGAAAAACCTTTGAGTGTATACATGCAAAGCTTGCTGCCTTTAGAATTCTATATTAAAAAGATTGAGTTTAAGAATATTATCTTTTTTGTTTTTTTTTGAGACAGAGTCTCTCCCTGTTGCCTGGGCTAGAGTACCGTGGTGTCAGCCTAGCTCACAGCAACCTCAAACTCTTGGGCTCAAGCAATCCTACTGCCTCAGCCTCCTGAGTAGCTGGGACTACAGACATGCGCCACCGTGCCTGGCTAATTTTTTCTGTATATTTTTAGCTGTCCGGTTAATTTCTTTCTATTTTTAATAGAGAGCAGGAGACCAGTCTTGCTCTTGCTCAGGCTGGTCTCGAACTCCTGACCTTGAGCGATCCTCCTGCCTCGGCCTCCCAGAGTGCTAAGATTACAGGCATGAGCCACTGCGCCCAGCCGAGTTTAAGAATATTATCTTTATGTTTGGAAAAGTAAGTCACAGTTAGAAGTTTTTGTTTTATTTGAATTCTTATATCTAACACCCAAAATCTATGTTGTAGCAAATAATAGGCCATTATGATCCTAGTTCACATACAATCAAATATTAACCTGGCACTCAAATAACCAGAAAGCTCAAGTAATGATATAGTTTTTGTAAGAAATTTATGAGAGGTGAGACTGTGAACTGCTTATAGGTTTGGTATGATGGTTGCCATTTTGCTTTCATTTTTAAAGAAATTGAATGAGTTTTGGCTGAACATGGATTCACTTTCCTCTCCATGACTCCCTCAGTTCTTTTGCCCAGAGATTTCACACATATACCTCATCTGCTTTCCCTCATTTGAATCTGAGATGCCAGGTATAGATAAAGAAAAATGTCTTACGGTCAGCATAGTATTGGTATTTCTGTATACTATTATCTGGTTTTTGTAAAGTAATAATCCATTTATACCAAACCACAAGGAATTGATACTAGACTGTTTTAGACTACAAAATGGCAAATGTATTAGGTTCTATTGCTAATGAAATGAAGGTAATAAGCTATGAATCACCAGTCTAATGATGATTTCATGATGATAATAAATACATCAACATAATTAACAGGTAGAGGGAAGAGGGACTGGGTCATTCTCTTTGTTCCTACTTGTTTGACTATCAATTTGGAGAAGTATTTGAAGGAAGGAAGTTCAAGGAGTTTCATAAATAGAGAAAGTCTTCCTGTCTTAGAACAGTTGCAAAAGGAACTGATTCACATAAAAGCCTTGGGAAGTATAGGTGAGATGACTTACCAAACAGATCAACCAAGCACACAATAATTATGGGAACAATCAGAGGATCACCTAACAGAGTACTACAATAAAAAAGTACTGTAGTATTTTCCTTATACTCCACAACATGAGGTCTTTTTGTAGTGCACTTTATGCTTTAGCTTGATATTTATATGAAGCCTAACACTTTGTACATTCTTTTGTGTCTTTATGCAGTTTGTCATTCTTTGGTAGGGGTTCTTGTCAAGTCTTCATTCTGTCTCTCTGCCAAGTGGTCCTACTTAGTACAGTCAAACTGTGAAATGTAAAAATGTTACTAGTCACTCCTCCTGATTGCTTTGGTCAGTAAGCAAATGTAATTGTGATTTTGAAAGCCATCTTGACATTTGTCATTGGAAGGGACCTGTCTGGAAGAAAATAAATAAAACATACTTACATCTTAAGGATTATTCTATTGGCATCAATCAAAGACTCTAAGATGGAAAGAGTGCAACAGTATGTCATTCCCTAGGGCATGCTCTTCCCTAGTTAGCTGAACACAGGTCAGTTTGAAATAAGTAGGCAAACAAGAACAAACAATGGACACTTGAGTGGAGTACTACTCAGCGATAAAAAATAATTAATAACTTTCATAACAATCTGGGTGGAACTAGAGACCATTCACCCCCAAGTGAAGTATTGTAAGAATGGACAAACAAACACCACATGTACTCACTATTAAATTGGAGCTAATTGATCAGCACTCATGTACACAGATGGAAGTAAAACTCAATGGTAATCAAGCAGGTGAGTGGGGTGCGGAGGGGATGGGTGAAATCACACCTGATGGGTACAATGTACATGATCTGGGTGATAGGCACACTTATAACTTTGACTTAAACTATACAAAAGCAATTCATGTAACCAAAACATTTGTATCCCCGTAGTATTCTGAAATTAAAAAAAACTTATTAATCCTGATTTTAAAAAAGAACAAACACTGAACAAAGATTATGCCTATTCTTGTTCCCACAGCTGGCATAGCTCCAGAAGCCTCCCTCCCCACCCCCCTTTTTTTTTAAGTCACTGTATATTTATTGGTCATTCATTTGCTTTCAATGTAGGATATTTAGGTGAGGGCCATAGGGACCAGAGTAGCTACCAACCAGTTCAAAAAAAGACTCTGCTAAATGTGCATGATTGCGTAGAAATACATCCCGGAGTGTTTGATGAGCCCCACATTCACTCCTGTACGTTAGTACATGTTATAGTGCTGATTTGTAATGTTCTTTTTTGTTGAAGTAACACGGTGGTTTTTTTCCCTTTCCATTCGAAACATTAAATTCGTCACACTGTGTGATTGTTGGAGGAGGCAAGTGAGGCTGGATTCTTTCTATTTCCAGCGAAGGCACTGACTTTCTGCCGATTTAACTCAGAGGGTCTCCGTTTTCTAACCTATAGAAGCAGATATTGACAGTTTGAACATTCTGTAATTTTATGTAAAGTATCATATGTAATCACATTTTGGTAGTAACTTAATTGCTCATGGAATGCTATAGATCATATTTTAAAAAGCCATTAAGATACAACTTCATACTTTGCCTTTTATTAGGACACCATTGTTTTCTTACCTTATTCAGATAAAAATATACTATTCATACACAACTACATGCAGCTTCAAAGTCTCAGTCACACTCACGTTAGGAATTAAGAATGTGGGAGGCACAGTCCATGCACTGCCTGTGCTGGGACCATTTGCTGACTCTATGTTTGACTTAATATACTCAATCTCATTTGAGGAAATAGAGTTTGGAGAAGAAAATATGCATTTAAAATAAAGAAAAATGTATTGAATGTTCCATGTTAATTTAAAATACTCAGTTTTATGTCTCTTTAAATATTTGAGCTATTTCTCTTCTATTAAAAATAGTCTATCAAAGCATAATAGTGACTGCCTCTCTTAAAAGTAGATCACCATCATAATGGTATAGTATGAGGTCTATACCCTTTTTATTCTCTTCCCTGAAATCACACAGTCCTAGCGCTTTCAGTGACATGACGTTTTAGAATTGTTGCGAACTTAGAGTTTATTTCCTCAAAACCCTTTATGTTACAATGAGGAGAGGGAAACATCAGTAGGACGCAGGGACTCAGGGCTTTGGCCAGGAGTATGTTGCTCAATCATGATGATGGAAACACGTGGTCACGCTGCCTAGAGCTCTATATGTTGTTTTTCCACCGGGTTCCAACAGAGATTTCTAGTTTACTCTGTGTGATTCCAAGTGGCTTTTTGAAGGATAGAGATTGGAAGCTCACTATCCAGGGTATATTTACTTTCAATTAAAAGTTTAAGAAGATAGACATTCATCTTCTGTCTGAGTACTAGAGCAGTCGTATAGAAAAGAAATGAAGATTACTAATTATTGCCAAAGTACCATGGAAATGCAAAGGCAGTCTTCAGCAATTAGAGGACCATTAACTTAGGTCATACTATGAATTATTAAAAAATGATATCTTTGAGTTTTAGGAAATAATCATTGTCTTTATACTGAATTATGAGTATTCTACTGATGATTTTATCATGGGTTATGAATCGAGGTTTAGATATGTAACTTAAGAGAGAGTAAATGTTTGGAGTAAATGAAACCTGTTTATTTTTTGCTCCTGTTTAATAAATATTCTGTGCAACACTCAGTATACTTAAAATTCTTTCAGTGAAATTTTTATCACCTCATTGGAGTTTATATTCTGACATGGAAGCTTAATATTCTATTTTATGTACTGCTTTTAAAAGAATATTTAAAATGTCTTGAGTCTCCACTCTGTGTCTGTGGATTTCTATGTGAAGTGTAAGATAGGTCAGAAACTAGAGAGATACACCATTAGCATATGGTAAATTAGCTCAATCTGAACCACCAGAAAATACAAAAGAGATTATAAATCGATGCATGATTGACAGGCAAGTAAGTGATGTGGAAAATGTGATTTAAATCATGTTGTGGAGCTGTGTATTCTGTTCCAAGAAATTTAATCATTATCCTTATTTAATTATATTTTCTGTGGATTTAGTTGTAAATTCTAATTCCTCTACCTTTCTTTTCCTCCTCATTCATAGTTGCTTATTTCTTTGATATTTCTAGTGGCAGGGCTTTTTTGTTGTTGTTTTTGTTTCTAATCCTACCTAAAGAGCAGACTACATGCTAACATATTAAGCCTCTTGGTTTGATTATTTGTTGCATTTGTATCCAAGAGCCAGGATCCTTTATATGACCTGCACATGACACAGTCCCAGGTACATTTTAGGTGCTCAATAATTTCAGTACTGCCATTGAGAACAGTAACTGTGTCTCCTACTATTCAACTTCTTTGTATTATGAAATATATCATGATTTACGTAGCTCCAAATTTGTTGCATCTTTATCAATACAGCAAAAAGATTATTAAGACAGAAATTTAAAGAGGATCCTTATTTTTTTCTCTGAATGTACACAAATATCTTTGCAGTATACATTTCATGGAATTCTTTTATTTTGAACAGATTCACCATCCAGAGTAGATATTTTCACATTTTTGTGAGTCTATCCAGATGTCGTTGGTATCAGATGTCGTTGGTATAATGTACAAATGGTTCTGAGTAAATTGTGTTTGGATCACCTCTGGAATGTTGCGTGTTAAGCTGCAAGGGCAATCCTCAACACCTGGGCTTGTCTCTGTCATTTTGCTTCCATCTGTTGGTTTCCAATAAATGTTTTCCCCAGCCCAATAGAAGTGCCCAGGGCTTCAGGTACAGAGAATAAAATAGATATGAGAGTTCAATAAGGGAATATGAAACTGCCACACATTAAATCAGAGTGCAGCCTATCCATGTCTTCTCTGTAGAAACCAGAGATTATTCAAATGCTACATGGCTTTGTGCAGTGACTCAATGGCAGGAAGCTACACATAGGCAAGTTGCTGTTCCCAGGTACCTGGGGGAAGACAAGTGGGCTTATCTGTGCAGAAAGACAGCATGCTGTTCTAGTCATCTCATGTGCAGCAGCTTGTCTGTTTCTTACTATATTGTGATAATTATTTCAAATGGGGGCCACAGGAATGGTGCTGAGAAGTATTAACCCTTTCCTGATAGGTCAGTAGATTTTCAAAGCAGGTAATTAGTAAACTTGCAGGTAGCTGGCAAGCACAGCCTTTCTGACAGGTGTAAGCCAATTTGTTTTAAGGAAATATGCATAAAATTATAAAATGTATCTACATGGCATGGTCAGTGGTAATTACATTGTGATCAGTGACTACAATTAAGATTACTGTGTAGTTATAAAATTGTTAGCTTATACAAAAAAAAATCAGTCTTTATACTAATTATTATCCCTTCATTAACTTTCCCTGTTGGGAA
Organism: Lemur catta; assembly: GCF_020740605.2. NCBI lineage: Eukaryota > Metazoa > Chordata > Mammalia > Primates > Lemuridae > Lemur > Lemur catta. The sequence continues at coordinate 7,600,274 of NC_059139.1, read as the reverse complement.
TGGAAAGAGAATGTTTTGTTTCCTCAAGAGCCAGGATTGCTTAGAGAGAGTCCTTTAGCAGGTTCATGATAGGGGCCATGTGGATTAAGTAGCAAGATCAGTTCTGTTTAAGACAAACCAAAAAAGAGAAAGGTAACCTGAAAAGACAGCATGCATGTCAGTGCAGACACAAACTTTGGACTTAAGTTTTTTTTTAAAAAGCTTTTATTATGTTCAGAATACATTAATCTGCAATGTCTTAGATTCATTTAAATACTTCTGGAGTGTCAACTATGGACATGGTTCAGTCTCATTTACTTTTTATCCAGTATGTAGGGGTGGGGAACCTACAGCTTTGGGGCCACATGTGGCTTTCTGGGTCCTTGAGTGCAGCCTTTTGACTGAATCCAAATTTTACAGGACAAATCATTGTAGCCATTTCTTCTGTTCCTTAGACAGTTTATTCTTCCCTACCCAACTTGTAAATGTGCAGTAGAATTCCTTGGGGCTCAGCTGGGGGGTTTCTCATCTCATTCCATCCTTCCTAGATGAGCTCCTTCATCACCATCACTGACATCTCTGAATTTACACCCACAGCTCAGCCTTCCCTCTCTTCCCTCTCCTACCTCTAAGTTTTCACCCTTGTTTTTCACAGGTGCGTAGAACTCAGCATGTCCAGAACTGAATGTGTGCCTTCTTCTCCAAAACCTGGTCTTCCTTTAGCATCCCTATTGTTAGTGAGTGGTGTCTCTACATACCTGACTGCAAAAACCAAAACCACAGGAGTCATACTTGGAACCCACCCTTTCCTTGCGCCCAGTGGCTAGTTGTGAAAAAAGGCTGCTGGTTTGTTCGCCACACTATGTCTTGTGTCTGTCCATGCTGCCCTTCGCTGCAGCCCCCATTCTGGTCTGTGCCAGTATTTCTGTCCTAACTTCCCAGTTTCCTCTCTGTTCAGTCTCCTCATGTCTATGCATTCTCCTCCTATTCATTTTTTCTAATAGGAGTGTCAGCATTTTGGTTGTTTTAAGAGTATGTTATGCATATCTTAACATGCTATTTTCCACTGAAAACCTTTCCAGGTCTTCCTATTGTTTTAAGGCAGAGTTTGTTAACCTCAGCACTACTGATATTCAGGCCAGATAATTCTTTGTTGTGGGGGCCATCCTGTGTGTTGCAGAGTGGTTATCAGCTGCTCTGTTTCTCCCCTCTAGACGTAACATGCCCATTCTACCACATGTGGCACCACAGTTGTGACGGCCAACAGGTCTCCATTCAATGCCAAATGTTGGGGTGGCATTGGTGGGCAAAATCGTTTTTGTTTGGAAGCCATCACTCTAGGGATGAAGAGCAAAATCCTTAGCAATAAGTCTGTGTTCTTGCATAATTCAACCCCTGTCTGGGCTCATCGAGCTTATTGCAAGACACCCCCACCTGCTGACCTCACTTCTGGCTCTGGCTTCTCACTGTTTCTCAGCATATCGTGGTCTTCACGCTGCAGAATTTCTCCTTAGGTTGTCCCATTGTCTGGAACACTCTCCCTCACTGCCCCCACTCATGTTCCCTACTTAATTCCTAAGTTTCCTTCATGTTACACTTCCAATATCTCTTTCTCAAAATAAATAAATAAAATAAAATAAACTTTCTCTAATCTCCCAGATTAAGTCATGTACCCAAATTATACTCTTTATTAAATCCAGTAATTGTGCTTTAGAATATGCATCACTGTTTAATCACTAGTGAGTGTGTAATTGGTTGTTTAACTTCTGTCTCCCTCACTAGAATGCAGGGTCCCTGAGGGCGGGACCTGCACTTTCTCGTTCCCCACCGTTTTCCCTATGCCTACAACAGAGCATGTTATAAATAGTACCAGTGGCCACTAGTGGGATTCTACTATTTGGTTGAATTTCACAAATCATTAGGCTGTCTGTTGGCATGTTTGTTGGCATGTTTAAGAAGGTAGTATGAGAGAGACTTGAACTAGGCTGTAGAAAGTACAGGCTGATGAGTGTGGGGAAAGAAAGGGACCACTGACTTAGCCCACTTGATCTCAGCCAACAAAGCAATGATTTTGAAGTCCAGCCCTAAAGCTTTGGGTTGTGGTTAAAGTTATTAACACTGAGGAGTGAGAACCAGTCTGGTTGACAATTCCTAAATTTTATTAGAGTCCTCTCTGGCATGTGACAGAGATGCTGGGAAATCAAAGTCCTCTTTTCCTCTTGGATCTCAAACTTTGAGAATGATGTAATCCCAGAACCATTGCTGCCCATCTTGTCATCATGTAGAATATGTATATCCACCCATGTAAAGAAAAGAAGTGGATGTGAGGGATGTGGAGGTGGCGGCCTAAGACCATACTCACACCTGTCCTTTGTTCCTGGAGCCAGCTGTGCCAATGACTCCAGCACTCTGGACCTTTCATGTCTATGAGCCAGCAAATTTTAATGTTTTCCATATGCAAATCTGTAACTTGCCACAGTTCTAATATAGTACTTTAAAATAGTGTGTGTTACTCTTTATTAAAGGAAGATTAGCCTTAACTCTTTTCTTGATCTGCACTGTTTGCATTATTTCAGCTAGATTAATTAGCGGGATGGACACAGTACCTCATATTAAACTCAATTCCCTGCTCATCAGTGGTCAATAGTACTAAAGGGGTTTGTCGTAATAACATTTCATTTCCTAATTAAGGCCAATGGTTGTCAGATCATTAATTAATCCTCCTTATTTCAAATGACACCTATCAAAGACCCTGCCATCGGCATTATGGCCACTTGCACCATCCAGGTGATGGATTGCTGGTTGGGGAGTTTTATTTTAACTATTGACTCAGCAGGTCCATAGCTCTAGGAAATTTTATTAATGTAAAATACAGTTTTGAAGTTCTGAAGTTGCTACTTCAGAAAACTTTAGTCTCCTCTTGGTAGGTATCCCATTTATTAAGCTGCAGCGATTTGAATAGTAAATGAGAACACATTTCTATCAGAGTAGGAGGTAACTTCAAGTTGGCATACAGGGGATTGATCTGATACATTAGGTTTCTAAAATACCTACCTATATTATTTTCCTGATAGTGAAGGGAATTCTGACATTACATGTTTCCTTCCTTGTCAGTGCCAAGTAATGTTTAACTGCATATTGTCAAGGTTCTGTCTGATATGTGTGGAAGAGTGAATGTTTTCCCTGCTACCAGGAAGGGGGCCTGTCTCCCTCTTTTTAGTTCACTACCTATTTATGGAATGTTAACCAGAATAATATTTTGACAGGGTAGAAATTAAGGACAAAAAAACATTTCCGACATGAACAGGACCCCTGTGGTGTTCTGCTTGATATTTCCTGAATCATATTCAATTGACTTTTGTCACAAATCTAGACTTCTTGTTAGAAATGTCAATAATGATATTTGATGAGCACTGATGAAATCTAGGTGTTTTGTGTGGCAGCTGTGTTCAAAATAGAATTTACTTATAAAGTTCCCTTTCACAATTTTGAATGACTCAAAACAAACAAACAAACAAAAAAAAACTTGAATACATGGGTTTGCTTAAGATAACATGTACAGTTTTGAATTTCAGAGTTTTATAACCATGTGTTGTTCACATTTAATAAATTCATTATTATATAGCATTTTAAATACACTAATTATACAGATTTTTAAATATTTCTAAATACTTTATAATAAAGAGTTTTAAATATTTCTACTCAAAGCCAGTTTCCTTTGTGCCTATTAGTGTGTCTTCATATTAACTCCTGCTTCTAGGGAATGGCAATCACTATAGCAGTCCATCTGATGTCACCTTACTGGAAAACCACTCAGAAAAGTTAAAAGAAAAACTCCAGACAAATTAAATTTAGCAGAATTTATTTGAGCAAAGAATGATTCATGAATTTGGCAGCCCTCAAAACCAGGTGAGGTTCAGAGAGCTCCACCCATCAATGTGGGCAGGCAGTATTTATAGACAGAAAAAGGAAACGAGGCACAGCAATAGCTTGATTGGTTACAGCTCTGTGTTTGCCTTACTTGGGCCGGGTGCATTGAGGCATCTGCCTTATTTGGACATTGTCTTATCAGTTATAGCAGCCTGTGATTGGCTGAAGCTTGGCTACTGTGATTGGCTGAGACACAGCTACTTGCTACAAGAATATACTCTTAAGTAAGTTGCAGTTTGTTTACATGCTAAATTAGGTTGCACTTTACTACATGCATAGGCAGTTTTAGGCCAAATTCAATTTAACAGAACCAAAAAGTAAGCATGCCATCAGCTAGGCAAGCCAGTACAGAAAGGAAGATTGGGTTACAATGGAAGCAACTAATTGAGGACCAAGTTTTGGATTATCTTTTAGAGAGAAGGAGATAATTTTGAGAAATGTTTGGTAAACTTAGCATCATTTACTAATAGTGTATTAATTTATATAAAAGAGAAACAGGTTCAGTATTAATAGAAGTCCTACATTTCATAAGAAACTTTCTAGGCTTAAAAATGGGAAGTCAAGAAGACTGGTAGAAAACTATAGCACAACATAAAATATAATTTATCTGCACCAAAGAGGAATAGCTCAACAGCCTCCTAATCTTGAGTTGAAAATTCTGTGAAAGAATGTTAACATATGGTACAAATCAATATGGGATTAAAATACTTTTCTTTGGGTATTGAAAAAGTAGCTCTGAATGATGTGTATCTTGTTTTCTTTAACTTTTGTCAGCATTCAAAGGACTATTTAGACAGGTTAGTATTCTAATTGGTGTTCTTAAACTTTAAAGATTTTTTGTCACTCATAAATACTCATCCACTTTGTGAGCTCTTTCCTATTTTATTAATTCACTGAATTTCACCCCACTAGCCTCCTCCTTAACCCCCATCCCCATTAATTTGGCTCTAAAAGCCCAGGATTGACAAGGCTGAAGATGTGTGACTCTCTATGAATTTCTCACCTCTTTTTTCAGTATTTGGGACAGAGTTGAGAATGACACAGCAATGGTGACAGTATTAAGCTATGATGTGGGCTTTCATATCTTATCTAATAATGTCTTTCTCTTTGGAAAGCCTGAAAGGCAATAGAGATAAAGGTAGGGAAATGATTTGTAAGCTATTGAAAATGTTACACATTTCTAAGATGTAACAGTCTTTAAAAAATTTATATTTAGTAAATTTATGAGGGTTTCAGTCATAAGAAAAGTGTTTTGATTGTTGCCACATAAAATCTTTTTTGGATCACCTGTGATTTGAAGGACTGGCAAACACAAAATTCAGGGGTGAAAGGAAGAAAAAATAAAACGAGTTAAAAATTGGACAGAGGGTAGGATGAAACAGAGGTGGTGAGAGAAGATGTAGTTCTGAGGGGAATAAGAACTGGCCCTCTTCAGTTTCTGATCACTCCTGTTGCCTTCCTTCCCTCCCATTGCAGTTGCTGCCATATGGCAAGTGTCCCTGCTTGGATTCAAAATGTCTGCTCTCGCCAGGGGAACACATGTTCTATATAGATAAGTCTCTCTGGGCAGTGCCAGTGGGTGTTTGAAAAATTGGTATCAAAGTTAAAACGGGAGCTGGGGTTGGTGCTGTGGCAGGAAAGTTTCCGTCTTGCTGTGCGTTATTCGACCTGATTGGTTTATTTCCTGTTTCAAGTATGAGTCTGGCATATCAAATGCCTTTTTTCTACTTTTTGTTTTGTTTTTTGAGTAAATGCTTATATTGTGACATCAGTTCTGTGTCTTTCAGAACAGTTCCATCTGCAATCTTACTTTTAATTACTTCGGTCACCTCAAAAATTCTGCCTTCCTTAAGTAGCTTATAAAGGCCTTAATGGAACTTGGCATATGTTGTATCAAATTGACTCAGTTTTAAACTGACTATAAATTTGAAAGCCGATGGATTAGTTCATTAAGAAGAAAAGCTGTAGATATTATTTGACTTTAAAATCTACTGAGGTACCTTGTTTTTAGAATTCAGAAGATATTCAAAGAGTCAACACTTAGACTAACCAAATTGGAGTTGTTTGGGAATCAAAAAGCCACCACATTTACTCATCCTAATTTAAGGATGGCTTTTTCTGGTAATTACTTACACCTCTTTCCTAAACCAGTGTGAAACAATGGGGTTGAACATACCCAGGTTTGGTCAATATGGCTTAAATTGAATTGATCTTCCTCAAATCTTGAATTTATCCAGTCATAAGAATTGCCGTCTAAAGGAGATTCACAAATCAAAAACCCTCTAAGGGCCATACTTGGACACTTCATTCTCCCTTTCTGTGGATCTGATTTAGAGACTGAAATGAACATTGGGATACATAATTATTTTGGTTCTGTGTTCTCTTTCATCTGAAGTTATGAATAAAGTCTTGCCTAAATTGTTTCTTCATTTTTCATGTAAAAATTAGCTAACTTCCTAATATTGAATAAGTAAATCAGCATGGTAATGCCAGCTTGAGTCCTTGATGCTTTTGGCTTGAGGCCATTGTAAAATTTACAAAACAGTAAAACATAGCCTTCAGCATAAGATTTTAAAATATGAGAAAAAGAAGATTAGACCAAGTTCGAAAATGTAAAGCAACACATACTAAGTTAATTTTAATGAATAAAAACTAAAGACTCTGCATAATTATTTACTGCAATTTCAAATAAGTTTTTACTCAACCTTTTATGCAGCTTTAAAAAAAAAAAGACTGCAAAAGTCACAAACATGCATTTGTAATATAGAGGAGTTTATATCTGGATCTTATCTATATAATGATAGCTATATCTATAATTAGATTGAGATATAAATACCTAGATAACTATAGGCAGCAAAAATTAACAGCAAGTACTTTCTGTCCTCTTTACTGCTCCCTACTTTGGTAAAAAAGTCAGATTGATCCCATGAAAGGATTGCCTAAGTTCCAGATTTTCTGAAAAATTCAAAAGGAGTGGAATGCTCCCAAAACACAGGACCTGAATTTCCCTGATTGTATAACCCGTGAGTATCACAGTGATCAACTAAAACATTAGAAGAGATTTGGCCTTATTTACATGGCAAGTTTGAGGACTTCTTCATATCAGTGCCCCAGAAATCAGATTCTCTCAATTTGAAGTGTAGAAGAATTCATTCACTTTACATTACAAAGGAGGAGTTAAGAATCTCAAATGCTTTCCTTCTTTTGTACATTACAGATAGAGACCAAGCAACAAGCTCAGTGTCTACTACTTAGCCGCAAAATGAGAACAATTTCAATGATGAGGCACAATTAGTTCCATTTTATGATCCCATTACAATGCACTTTTATTTTTATCCAAACATATTCCTCCAAGTGAATCTGTAGGAAACTATTTCATTTTGTAATTCCTGACTATTGAAACAATTCCATCTATGAAAACTCTTTAAAAAATCTTTCTGTGAAGAATGCATTGATCTTTCTAGGGAAAGTAATTCTTTCCTTAGTCTTCGTTTTTTTCTTAAAGTATTGATTCTATTCTAGGCCTCTAAGGTTTGGTTTCCCTGCTGGGCTAATACAAGCCTGCTGAGTTGGGATGTTCTTATAGGAAGACATAGCCCTAGACCAGGGTGAGTACCTTAGCTAGTGTAATAGAGGGGAAGGGGAGGGTCAGATTTTAGCCTGTAATTACGCTTCCTTCAGGTGTTTTTTGGCAGTGCACAAACTTTGCAGCTGGACCTGGAGGCTGTGATTTTATTTCAGGTTGCGATTTGTGTACATGCCCTTTATCCCTTTAGGTTTGGGACTTAAGTCTCATCCTTCTTCATGCTTCTGTTAATACACATTGGTTAAAGTCAATTTAGTATTCATATGAACACTGCATGCAAGTCTAATGAAGAGTCCAGACCCTTGGAACTTGTTTGTATTTCGTTGCTGGTAATACATATCTGATTATGGATTAAGAAAAATATGATGCATTTTGTTTTCCCCTGACATATCTCTGCTGTCACATCTTAAGTAGAATACTGTATTCTTAAGCAGGAGGATAAACCTTGTGGCCCATTTGGAAGGGCAAAGGCATTCAAGCAAGATGAGGCAGGAAAGGGTTAGGGGCTTAACTGCCCCTCTCTCTTTTCACTCTGCTAGTCCCCGGGATACACATCTTACTTTGTTCTCAGTTTCACATCAACATTACAATAGAGAGAAGAAGAGGAAGTTGATATTGTTTATTTAATATATGAGCAATTATGTAAATCTGTCATTCTGGAAAGTTAAAACTCTCTGAGAAGTAGCCATGCTTGAATGTAATATCCCGTACAGCATTGAACTATAAAATTAAATTACAACTTCTGAAAAGAGAGGGAAGGCCCTGTGTCACTTCGTTTGTTTTCTCCTGAAGTGAAATCCCTAAAGACAGTAACATCGTGAAAATGTAGTAAGAATTATACAAGTGTCCCGGGAGTTCTGTTTTTATTAAGTAGCTTGCTATATGGTAGAGCTACATGCTGTTCAGAATCATTTATATAAACCAGTACAACTCTTGAATGTAGGTATCACTGTTCCCATTCCAGCAATGAAGCAGCTGGTTGGAATTACTTGATCACTGTCTCATAGCTGCTAAGTAGTGGAGCTGAGATTCACAGGCTATTGAGCTCTGAACTGAGATACACCATGTACCAATAGCAAATATTAGTTCAGTTATCTATAAACTTAACCGTGACTTTATTCATAGGACATCTGGTTAGTGAAATTAATTTTCAATTCACCCTAGTGCTCACCTTCCAAAGTGAGCCAGCACCTTGAGTGCTAGATTCCCAGGTGACAGCAAATATAAAAATTTCAATGATTTCTTATCCCCAGGAGTCATTCCTTTCACTTGGGTTCTTTTCTCAAAGCAGTGATTTCACAATGCAATTCATTTGCATTATGATTTCACATACATTTCTACAATCATATACTTCCTCTAACAATGAAGAGTAACTTCATACTTCATTCTCTGAACAAGAACAGTTGGAACAGTTCATTTCATGGATGACAGTGGATGGAGCATTTCATTCTGTGGAGAACAGGAGACTAAGTAGTCAATTCCAGCCTTTTATGCTAAGTATCCATGAGGGGAATTAGCAGGTCAAATGAATTGGAGCTAATAATTTGGTAAGATGATCTCAGCCCAAAGACCATCTGAGACTTATTTTTTCTGATAAATTATTTTGTTACTTTCATGAGTTTATGTTATAAAATTTAGAGTAAGTTATTTATTTTAATTTTTAAAAGTCTGCTTAATACAATCAACCCTGAAAACTGTTTTTAAAATTTTTTGCTCACAGTATCACACAGAAGTGATCTTTTTTAAAAAATGATGTGTTAATAATAACATGATATGTGCATATGTATTTGATAGATATATGACATTTTGAATAAAAGTATCAATGTTAGCAACCAATTTATATTATTATGGAATAGCATTTCATTAGCAGCTTCAACTGAGACATTCAGTTCTGAATGAATTTCAAGACTAAACCCTTTAAATTAACTCTTCTGTAGCTTTGAGATATATTGGCAACTAATGGAATTTCAAGATGGAATAGCATCTGGTTTTGAGATGGTTTCTACCTTCTTGGCTCACTAAGAAATGCTACTTTGGATTATTACCAGTCAAATCCCTTCTACCATCATTAAAATTAATTTCACAAATGAATATAATGAGCATAATAACTTAAGTTACTTTGGGCTATTAGCCATGAATACAGTGGTAAAATAAAAAAATATCTTTAAATATTATTGCATTACGTATCTATCACCTTATTTTAATTATTTTCTTGTTCTTCCTATGTCAAAATATGACTTCTTCCTGGATTAGTTTATTTTCAACAGTCTGATTTATACATTCTTTGAATTGGATAAGCATGTTTGAAAGCTTTGTACAGGTTTAAAATTTGGCTTTATTAGTCTCCCATTTCTAAATATTGCATTAGAATACGATATTTTAGAATGGTAACTAAGAAAAAATTTATTGTGTTAATTGAAAACACATGCATTTTATACAGATACATAATTTAATTCATGGTGTTAGGAGTGCATCATATTTTAATAATTTTACTTGTTTTTATTGTAAAGAAAGAGACCATTTGTTTTCTAGGCATAGATACCTTTTTCTTCCAGGAATATCCTCCTGTGACTCCCTAAGCACCTTAATTGTTATATAACTCTATTTTCTACTGTACATATTAACAAGCTATATATATTAATACTAACATGTTGATTGCAGATAGGAATGGAAATTCACGTTCATAGTTGAATATCTATAGGAAATTTTGTTTGTCTTTTCAATATAAATCAATCTATAGACAAGTGGAGAACGTTAGGGTGGCCTAATTTTTATTAGAGTTTTATATTTCAAATCAATTATATGGGCTCTTTTTTTTTTTTCCCACAACGTCATGGCAACTTTATCTCCAGAAAGTGCAAATGCATGGAATGACTTTTTATGGGTGCTGTGTTTGAGGTTTGCATTCCCTTTCATGCATAGTGGAGATATTTCTTTAAAATAAAAATCTTAAAAACAGCAAGGAACTATTTGATGCCTTCCTTACTGCCGTAACTCCCTTTAACTTGTGACTTACTACAGTCTTGGTCTTGACATAATGCTATGATGCCTTCCTCCTCAACAGAGTGCAGATTGGAAATATTTTGGCTTCTTTATATGTTTACTGGTGGCTTTCATATAGACAATTGTCTAGTAATCAGGTTTAGATTTTTTGAATGAATTAAAATGAGATTTCCTTTTCTCATTGTGCACGTCAATTAGAAAGACTTACTCTTTACCGTGAACAATTTATTTCTGTCTCCCACAGGTAATAGGTAATGGGAAAAGAAAACACATGTGTTTCCATCGCTGAATCTAAAATTCTTTCTTACTTGGCCTTTCCAATCAGAAAGAAACAATTTCATTTTCAAGAGGGAGGAAAATAGCCCTTTTTCCATTTAAATACCCACAGTGACTGTCTTTCTCAATGGCCTAAGAAAGATACAAGTTACCATCAACTTTAGATATGTACTTTTATTTATTTTCATTTAAGAATATTTATTACAGGGGTACATATGTTTTGCTTACATAAACTGCTTTTGTACTATTTGAGTCAAAGTCATAAGTGTGCCCATCCCCCAGATAGTGTGCATTGTGCCTGTTGGGCGTGAATTTACTCATCCCCTCCTCCCTACTCCCACAGAGTAGATATGTACTTTTATAAAGCTCTCTTGTTGACATATTTTTTAACAATGTATTAAAATAATTTTGAGATGATTTAATTAGATTTTTGGAAAATAAACTTATGAAGGGAACGTATTAAAGAAAGTTACAAAATTAAAAAAAGCTGACATTTCAAGAGATATGTAGGTGATGGATTCCATAAGATGTGGTGCCTCATTTAACAAATCTGGGAACTAAGTTTCTAAAAGGTTCCAAAGGTCAGTTAGTAAGAAAGTGAGTATTGCAATTTCAGTTCTGCTACTTTTTCAATGTAAACTTTTGCAAAATTTACTTACCTTTCTCAACCTCAGTTTCTCATTTCTAGAATAAGACATCTCTAAGATGTCATCCAATTAACAGCGCAGGATTTATGGGGCAAAATAGTTTTCATGCCTTTGTCCAGTACTCTTTCCAAACCTAAAGGCTCAGGCTCTTATCTAACTTTTATATATAACTTTTAATTATATAAGTTTTAATGCATATATAATTTGTAATTATAATGTACTGTAATTAAAATTAGTCTTTTAAAAATCATTGATTTCCCATTAATTTTTGTAATAACTGCTTTATTTGAGTTTGGTAAAAACAATAAGCTGTCATCATACATCTATATTTCTGTTCTCTAAGAATTGTCTTGTTTTTCTTTTTTCAAATAAGCTGAATTGGTTTTTCTTTTTGTTTTTCCTGGTTTTATATATTTGGTGGGAAATATTGTTGGTTTTTAATAAATGCTACACAAATAATTCCCTGATCCAGCAGTTGAATACCCGTGTTTCAGAAATCCATCCATATTTTCAACTTCCACTAACATTCTTCTTCAAAAATTTTCATTTGTTAATTTTTCAAGATTTTTAAGTTAAATTTTATGTTTAATGATATTGATCCTACATAGATTTGTGCATTTTAACTTTACTTTATGACCTGAATATTTTTTGCCATTTGAACTGAGACATTTTTAAGGTTTAATATGTCAACTTGCTCATACACACAAACTAGATAAATTTTTTAAATATGCAAATTTTTCTAATTGTACCAAAGTATCAATAATTGAAACAATGTCAATATCACTATCTTCCCTTTCCCAATTTGGATTGTTTTCCCACAAATTCTATCATATACTAATGACCTATTTTTCTCCTTGTGTAACTTACTCTTCTCCTACATATATGTAAATATCCCCAAACTTCTTTTGAAACTCAGCCTTCTCTAGAGGCTCTAGACCCATAATTTCAGCCATTTACTGGTTATTTACATATGAATATCTGCTCTTTCATCATTTGCTAGCTTACCAGCCTCACAGACAAAATGATATCATTAATGTAATGTTACTGGAATCAGATACTGTCCCCAAATCCTTTATTTCCTGTGATTGTACTTTCCCCCCCAAAATCAGGCAGGCCCAAAACTTTTGATTGCTCTCTGACTTGTAATTTTCTTGTATCATACTAATCCAGTAGTAGACCTTCATAACATAACTCATTCGCATTCTTTCATTAAATTTTTCATTGCTCCCCATTCTTGTTCATGGCCCTATGACCTCAGGTGGCTGCCTCTTGACTGGTCTGCTTCTGCGGATCTCTTCCCATTACAGTTGCCTGATAAACTCAGGGAGATTAAACTTCCTGAAGCACAAACTGCTGATCTTATCACATTAGCTCAAAATTCTCTGATGTTTCCCCTTTGCTAATCTAATAAAGACTATTGGCAGCTAAAGAAGTTCAAAATCTGATTCCATCCTGTCTTCTCACTACTTCCATATAAGTACCCAATATTCTAGCCTGTTTGGTGTTTACTATTCACCTGAAAGTATTAATTAATAGTCATTATATACTATTACTACAACAGTAATAACAATATTACCCACAATTCCTATAGTGTGTCGTCAATAGATAGAAAATATAGAAAGCTGGTAGATTAAATCCAACTTTATTATCAATTACATTAAATGTAAATTACATTCCATTTAAAGGGTAGTACACCCATTCTGTGTACTGTCTACAAGAATTGCATTTGCAATATAAAGTCACGGATATTTTGAAAGAAAACTGAGTTATTTCATGGAAACAATAATCATAAAAAGTGGATATCAGATAATTTAATTAATTGATTAATTTTATCAAATGAAATAAACTTAGAGGAAACAAAAATTAACAGGGATTAAGAAGTTCTTTACATAGAGACAGAAATACACAACAATTCTAATGTATGTGTCCCTAATAACAGAACTTCAATATACCTGAAGCAAAAACTGATAGAATTAAAGATTGAAATAGAAAATATAATCATAGTTGGAAATTTCAACACCTATCCCTCAGTAACTGATATGGCAAGTACATGAAAAATTGGTACATATACAGAAGGTTTGAACAGCCAATATGGCTTTGGTATAAGGATAGATAATATATAATGAAGTTGAGAAACCAACCCTACTTTTACAGTCAAGTGATTTTCAAAAAAGTCACCAAGGTAATATGTTGAGGACAAGAAAATCTTCACAAGACTGAATAATTTCAGTTTGGATCCACTAAAGCTGAATTCTAGGATGAGAGTTGAAAATGGAGCAACGTTTAGGGTCAAAATTAGAATTAGACAGCTACCAATTTAGAATGGCAACGGGAAGAAACATTAGGAAAAGAGAGGGGGAAAAAGCATTAAAGCCCCAAACCCAAATGCAAGAAGTGATGGCCATGATCATGGTTGCATTTGGCCTTAATATGCCATATGCTCGATAGTATGGAGGGGCCACTGCACCTGTGTAGGGAGAGTCCACTGAACAGGCATCATGAGTCCTTGTTCCATGTTCCCTTGCTCCTGTTCCAGATGCAGAGTCATGTACCAGCTGGGTGTCCTTGCATTAATGTACCTTTTAACACTTGAATGCTATAATGCCCTAGACAAATATGAGAATTATTCCTTGAAGTCTACAGTTCACACCTAAGCTTATTCTTCTGTAGGAATTAAGGATTCATTCTAATCACATATACTATATTAAGAATACAGTCTTCCCTTGGTATCTGAGGAGGATTTGTTGTAGGACCTGCTGCAAATACCAGAATTCACAGATGCTCAAGTCCCTCATATAAAATGGTATGATTTTTGCATATAACCTATGTACATCCTCCCATATATTTCAAATCATCTCTAGATTACTTATAATACCTAACACAATATAAATGCTATGCAAATAATTGCTATACTATATTGCTTTTTTATTGGTATTTTTTAAAAATTGTATTATTGCTTTTTTTAAAATATTTTTGATCTGTGGTTGGTTAAATCTGTGGATGTGAAACCCTTAGATATGGAGGGCCAACTGCATTTGTAAGAAAATAATCTACCATCAGCCATCAAAGCACAATTTACTACAATGAATTTTTAAAGCTTTTTATTAAACTGTTAAGTGATTGTTAATGCTATCTAGTTATAAGGACTGCTTTATGATAATATTTAATTCATAAGCAATCTCTAAATTCTTTTCAATGATCCTTTTTAAACTAAATAAAAATATGACTTATGTTTATTAGACAAGAATGTGATTTAAAATTTCAAGTTCTGAACATCATTTTGAAACTCATTTTAGCAGCCAGTAATGTTGATTGTCAGGAAATGTACTCATATAGCACAGTGTAAATTTTTAATTCACTAATTTGTCACTTCCTGTCATCTGCAATCAGCTGTCGTTTATGGAAAGCTTAGAAGCTGAGTGCGTGGAGCCAGTGGGCTTAAGTGACTTTAAGACATTGACTGTAATATTTTTACAGCTTTGACAAAGATGAGGGATGTCAGGTTCTTTCAGTTTAGTGAGTTTCTATGGAATACAACAATACAGATAGCACAGGAAGCCAGGAAATAAGAGCTTTCCGATAATGGACACTGTTTATTTGTGGGTTGTCGGTAATTTGACCTGACTGCACTGGATCCACTCTAGAACAGCACAGAGATTCAGGGTGCACCCCCACCACCAAGCTAATCGTGAGATCCCTGATGTTCAGAGGAGCTTTCTTTAATGCATATTTATTTCTTCATTTTACTCTTGTTTCTCACCCTCTAGTGATTATATTCTTTTGTCATCTGTAGAAGGTTAGCTGAACTCGGTTCCTGCAGTGGACTCATGGGTCATGGGTCAATATGAACACACACACATATGCATACAAGATATTTGTATTGGTTATTAGTTATTTTCACTTGATGAAAAAGATGTAATAATGCAAGTTTGACATTCTTTATAAAACTTGAAGAGGAAGTTTACCATTATTCATAAATATAGAGGTCCAAAAATATTTCTTGTGTAACTAATAGATAAAAATATGAATGTAACAATTAATTTTTGAAAAATACAAATTAACAATATTCTCCTAGATGATTTTTGGGAAGATGATTTCCAACCACTTTAAAAATTATTATAAAGATCTATGTGACAAGAGTCATAAAGTCAGTATGAAACAGCCTGGGTTTTTCTATCATCCAAAATATAAAACTTTAAATTTATAAGTATTTGAATTTTATGTACAATAGACTTATCAAAATAATTTTTAAAAAATTTGATGGGTGTGCCAATTGAAATAGTGTTATTGAAAAGGTATATGTGAAAAATATGTTAATTTAAAAAATTGCTATTTGTATCGTCAGTCTTTAGAATAATTGTCACTTATTTTTTGACTAATTGTCAGAATCCCTAGCACTATTTAAATTGTTGCCAAATTGCATAAAATCTGAGACACTTTAAGTTAAGACACACCATTATTTTATGTACTTCTATGAGAGAAAGGAAGAAAGGAAGGAAGAAAAGAAGGAGGAAAGAAAGGAGAGAAAAAGAAAGAGGGGAAGGAAGGAAAAAGAGAGAAAGCCAAGTCCAAATAAATTAGGTTGCAAAGTAGGACATAATGCTTTTTTGTTATGTAACATTTTTATTTTATACCTATTGGAAAAGCTCTTTTAGACTGACTTAGATAAAATTTTCTTATCATATATTATTGTTATTGTTCATTTTTAAAGAATGAAATTACAAGTCAGATTCAAGGTTGCCAACTGTGTATCTGATAGGGCTCTGCTTTGAAGCTCACCTGCGATAGAGAGAGAGGATGAGGGCTTTCTCATCTATGTGTTTCCACCCCGCATGGATCAGTTATCTCTCAGCATGGAGAGCTCGTGGGTTTGTTGATGGTAACAGCACAATGTGGGTTTGGAATAGCCTCTGAGGTGACTTAGAGAGAGAGAGTAGTCTGGAAAACAAAGAACCTTCAACAAATACTCTGAGGGCAAACATGAGTTTGCATAATGGATCTAGTCCACCTTAGTATGTAATTTTTCTCTGGCAGTATTCAGCAGAGGGTATAGAAGCAGGGATGGTATAGAGTTTGGCTGAGCAAAGGTAAAGATTTTATAGAGTGAGCTTAGACTGCTATTAATTTTTAGAGTGTTTTACAAGACCTTTGGAAAGGGTACCATTGCAAACAGAATTAAAGAGCAGAGACATAAAACCACTTATTGATTATATTTCTGGATAACTTATATATGAATTAAAACTGAAAAAGCACACATAAATAAAGATTTAAAAGATCCAGATTCATCTTGCTGGGTATGGTAGGTCTTCTTTGACTGTAATTTATGGTCTCATGTCAATTTGTGTGTTCTCATTTTGTGTAACTATGTCTCAGTTCTAAAATCCTAAAACAGATTTGGAATGGAATTATTCAGAGCTATTTTAAAACTAAAATTATTTACTTTTAAATGAAATCAAAGAATAACTTGCTGCAAGTGCAACCTTTATGACTCTGTTATGGAAATAAGTCAAAGATTGTTGATTCATTACCTCCTGTATTAGAAACTAGTATGAGTGTGTATCATCATTGAAAGAAAAAAAAGAACAGCAACTTGGGAAAGCTAGAGTCACATTAGCAGCCATATCAATTACCGAAACCACAAGTATATGTGATGTTTACTTCCTGGGTAACCGTACATGAAATGTTTGAAAGCTACTTAGGGCTGCTTCTGGCACATTTGGATTGATCTTACTTGATTCCTAAGCCCAGAATGAAAATAATCAATCTATATAGGTACACCTTTTTGCCATTTGCATTGTGATTTATTTCAGTTAAAAACATATGACCTTGAGCTGAACCATGCATATATTTTTCCTTAATAAATATAACTTACTATGAAATAATTTTAAGTAAACTTGGAAGGATTGATCATGACAAGGATAAGAGGAATTAGTTCCTCCTCAATCATGTTCTTTTTATTTACAAATGCCAATTGTTATACATCCATTTTATGGAAAGCAGAATCCTACTGAGTGAGACACTGCTGTCTTCCCAATGAAATGTATAGCTCAGTTTTGCAGGATGGAGGAAAGCTTTTGAACCTTAAATGGTGAAAAATTCAGGAAATGATAGTAACCAATTGAATATAAGAACCTCAATGATACCCAATGTTTCCTTGACAGGTCGGACAGTATCTACCTACAAAAAACAAAAAATAGTAAAATCTCTCTGACATGTGAAAAATGAGGCATCTCCACTAAAGTACAGTATAAGCCAACTATGTTTAGCACAAAATCTATTTAAAATTGTTTGTGAAGTACTAACCGAAACATTTTTTAAAAACAATATAAAATGATGAAATTTGAATATTGAGAAACAAAATCTAAATTTATTTTGAGGACCTCCCTATATAACCCAGGATAATCAACTGATAAATTATTGGAATTCACAACCCTCCAACAGGGTAGCAAGATAATATACAAAAACCAATGCTCTTCCACATTTGACATAATTCAACATCTTTTCTTGATACTAACTCTCAACCAATTAGGTATAGAAGGAATTTACCTAAACATAATGAAGGTTATATATGACAAACCTGCATCTAACATCAGACTCCACAGTGAAAAGCGAAAAGCCTTTCATCTAAGATCAGGAAGAAGGTGATGATGCCCACTCTCACTACTTCTATTCAATGTAGTGCTCGAAGTCAAGTCCTAGCCAGAGTAATTAGGCCAGATAAAGAAATAAAAGGCATCAAAAATGGAAAGGACAAAGTAAAATCATCTCTGTTTGCAGATGACATGATCTTGTATAGAGAAAACCCTAAAGACTTCACCAAAAATCTGTTAGAACTAATAAACCAATTCAGTGACATTATAGGCTACAAACTCAACATACAAAAATCAGTTGTGCTTGTATATGCTAATATTGAATTAACAATGAATTTCTTAAGAGGAATTAAGAAAGCCATCCCATTTACAATATCATCCAAAAGAATGAAATACTTGCGAATAAATTTAACTAAGGAAGTGAAAGATCTATACACTGAAAATTATAAAGCATTGATGATATACATTGATGATGACACAAATGGAAACCCATGCTCATGAATTGGAAGGACTGATATTGTTAAAATGTCCATAGTACCCAAAATGATCTACAGATTCAATGTAATCCCTACCAAAATCCCAATATCACTCTTTACATAAATAGAAAAAAAATCCTAAATTTTGTATGAGACCACAAAAGACCATGAAGAACCCAAACAATCTTGAGCAAACAATCAAAGCTGGAGCCATTATACTACCTGATTTCTAAGTATATTGCAAACCTATAGTAATAATCAAAATAGTATGTACTGGCATAGAAACACATAGACTAATAGAACAGGATAGAGATCCTAGAAATAAACCCACACACGTATGGTCAACTAATCTTTGACAAAGATGCCCAGATGGTTAAAGGACAGTCTTTTCAATAAAAGGTGGGAAAATTGAATATCCACATGCAAAAGAATGAAATTAAATCCTTATCTTACACTGTACATAAAAATCAACTCAAAACAGATTAAGATTTAAATATAAGGCCTGAAATTGTACAAATCCTAGAAAAATACAAAGGGAAAGTGCACCTTGACCTTAGTCTTGGCAATGATTTTGTGAATATGATCCCAAAAGCACAGGCAATAAAAGGAAAGAAAACCAAACAAGTGAGACTATATCCAAACTATTAATAAGAAGCTTCTGCACAGCAAAGGAGAAACAATCAACAAAATGAAAAGGCAACCTAGGGAATGGGATAAAATATTTGTAAACCATATATCCAATAGTGGGCTAATATCTAAAATATATAAGGAACTTATACAACTCAATATTTATAGAAAAAAAAAATCTCACATAACCTAATTGAGAAATGGGCAAAGGACCTGAACAGACCTTTAGACATTTTTGTTTTTCCCAAGAAGACATACAAATGGCCAAAATGTACACGAAAAAGTGCTCAGTATGCCTAATCACCAGAGACATGCAAATCAAAACCACAATGAGATACCACGTCATATTTGTTAGGACGACCATTATAAAAATGTCAAACAATAACAAGCATTAGGGAGGGTGGAGAAAAGGGAACCCTGTACACTGTCATTGAGATTATAAATTGGTAGGGCCATTATAAAAGAAAGTGTGGAGGTTCCTGAAAACACTGGAAACAGAACTACCATATGATCCAGCAGTTCTTCTATTGGGTATATACCCAGAGGAATTGAAATAAGTACCTTGAAGAGATATTTGCAGTCCCATGTCCATTGCAATGTTATTTATAAGAGCTAAGATATGGAAATAACCTAAGTGTCTGTCAGTGGATGAATGGATAAAGAAAATGTGGAATACACACACACACACACACACACACACACACACACACATACACCTACACATGAGAGTATATCATTTAGCCTTAAAAAAGAAGGAAATCCTGCCATCTGCCACAACATAGATGAACCTGAAGGACATCTTACCAAGTCAAATAAGCCAGACACAGAGGGACAGATACTGCATGATCTCTCTTATATGTGTAATTGAAGAAACTGAACTCATAGAAATAGAGTAGAAAGGTGGTTGCCAGGGGCTTAGTTGGGGAGGGGGGTCCGGGGCAGGGGGGATTAGGAAGATTTTGGTCCAAGGGTACAACATTTCATTTATAAGAAGAATAAGTTCTGTGTACAGCATGACAACCATAGTTAATAATAATGGATACTTGAAATTTGCAAAGAAAGGAAATCTTCAGTATTTTCACTAGACACACACAATCTTATATGAGGTGATGGATACATTAATTAGCTTGATTGTGGTAATCGCTTCACAATGTATACATATATCAAAAGTATCAAAAACACAGTAACACATAAAGATCTACTCTACACTTTTAAAATGAAAATAAAATAGAAAAAAAAAACAATGCTTTACTATAGACTAGCTATAACAAGATAAAAAATACAATGAGAAAATTTGCCATTCACAGATACCAATAACACTTGAATAGCTAGAAATTTATCAGTGATTTGAGAGTTAGTCTGAGAGCTTACTAACTAAAGTCATGGGTGCTGGAGCCAAGGGAACATAATAAAAATATCAGTGTTGTCACTCACCGGCTATGTTGTATTAAGTCATCTAGTTTGAAGGGACATCTCTGTGCCTTGGTTTCCTGTCTGTGAAATGAGAATAATAATAATGCTGATGCCATGTGGATGGTCATGGTGAGAATTCAAATAGTTAACTATTGTAAAGCATTCAAACAGTGCCTGCAATATAAGGACCCTGTAAATATTAGTTCTATTAACAATATAAAATTTTAATGATGGACATAAATAATTGGATAAAGAATAATCATAATACTGAACAGCAAGACTTATTATACACTGTCAGTTCTCCCCGTAAATAAATCTGTATATTTAACCCAAATTTAATCCCAGCCTCAACAAGAGTTTACTTCTTTAATGAAAGTAACCTACTATAGTCATATAGGGTATAGACAACTTGCGTTACTTATTTAATGTTTGCAACCATCATTCTTATAATCCATAAAGAAAATATATTAATAAAGCATATCTCATAAGATTAAATTTGACTACCCATGTAAATCAAGCTTTGAACACAGTGCCTGGCCCTTAGAAAACAATTCATAAGTGATAGTTGACTGTTTTTATTAATATTAGTATTTAGGGGATAAAGAACTTTACTAAAGGAATAATTGCACAGGAGTAGCAAAGTATTTTTTAAATGAGGCATGTGTATTCTCCTAGACATGAAAATGTGTTACCCATTTACAGCAATTAGTGTGGCACAGATTCAGTGATAAAAAAGCTAAATGGAGCTGAAGGTAAAATATAAAAATATATGACAGTAATGATTCATAGTAACGCATGAGGATCTCCTTTATATCAGTACCACTGTAAGCATTTTATTTATAAATTGACCACAGGGAGGTTAAGTGACCTACTCAACATCTATCAAGTGTCAGGTGGAATTGGATCTGGGCAGTGATTCTAGGGAGTACACTCTGCCAGGGTGCTAGGACACTTTACTCGTTAGTTGAGATTTTTGGTCATTGTAGAATATTTGAAGAGTTCAATAAATAGTGCTGGGAAAACTCACTAATTGGAAATATATATAACCTTATTTTATAGCAAAACAAGTATCATATATATTAAAGATTTCAGTATGTTAAATAAATATAAATACATTTGGGGAAAATAATTGTGGAAAAGACTTTCCAAGTGTGGCAAGATATAAAGCTGAATCCACATGAGTCTGCAGATGTCCTTTCCCTGAAAAATGCATGGGTCACTAGCTTCTTTTGCATCAATTAGCAAGAGTTGATAATCCTGGAGAAAGGGGTTTTTGAAGAAGATGTCTGCATAACCATCCCTAGAAACTGACAGCTGAGACATGGGGATCAGGCAGGACAAAACAGCTTAGCTTTGGTGGCCTTTTTTGGAGAAGGAACTTAAGCAGAATTAAATACCTTTGAGTTCAGTTCAACTGAGTAATGTGAGCACCTGCTGGGTGCACTGTGTAAATTTGGGACTAAAATAGTCAGAAAAATCAGCATTTTCTCTCTCCTCGTGGAGCCAGTTTACAGACAACTGGAAGAGACAGAATATTATATAAGAAGTCATAATACAGTGTGCTAAGTGATGTGAAAGTAGTGCAGGATGCTATAGAACAGAAAGAGGACTTAATCCAGATTCAGCATACATAGAAGGCTTCCCAGAGAAAGCAATATCTGGGCTAAAACCTAAAGGTTAAGTAAGATTTAGCCATGCGAGCCTACTCCTTTTCCTATGTCTATATGTAAACACAACTATATTTTATCCAGGTGGTGAGGACAGAAAACTGGACTTCTGAAGAAATAGGCAAATAAACAATTAGATGTGTAGGTTTGAAATAAGGAGTGGGATCGTGGCTGGATGTGTCCAAGATATCTTCAAGAAAGCAATTAGTGATGGAAAATACTGGAGAAGCTAAGAATCGTCAAGAAATAGAGTGTAGAGTTAGTCCAGGTCCTAAGGCAGCACCTTGACGTTCACCAGCAGTTATCAGACAGAAAGAGAAGTCCAGAAAGAATAGTGATAAAGGGAAAAATCATATTGGGAGAACACTAGGAGAGTGAATTGTCATAGGAACCAGAAGAAGATTATTCCAATCACACAAGAGAGGGGAGGCGCTATCTTCACTGACAAGCAGGTGGACAGTAGTGGGGTGCTGTCAGCAGAGAGGTTTGCATTGAAGCCAGACCACAGTGGGTGGACTGAATGTTGGAGATGGGGGACAGGTGAGTAGGGAAATAGAAATGCCTTGAGTAGCATTGAAAAAGGACCAGTTGATGTCGGATTCCATGCAGCGTGGATTCTCCTGAACAGCAGTCTGTTCAGTTGTGCTGTTTTTCCAGCAGAAGTAATTTTGTTGGAACTTAGACATGGAGAAGGCAGACAGTTTCATTGATCCAGGGTTGCTTTTTATTTTGTTTTGTTTTACCAGACTGGTTATGAAAGGAAAATGGACAAAGGAGTTGGGGTTATTTGAGGAAAGCTGGCTGAGTTTTTAATACACCCTGGCGTCAGCTGAGGAAGGAAGGGAGTGCGGAGCAGTGGAGATTGCTTGATCAGCAGAAAAGGGTCATGGGGAGAGTGGGGGCAGTGGTCACAGGGTGAGTGCTCGGTAAGCAAAGAACAATTTCACTTGACATGATGGAAGTGCATGACTGCAAGTGCTGCAAGAGGAGAAGGCTGAAATGGAATAGACAGAAAAGGGGAAGGTCAGGTTGGGGAGGATCCTCATGAGAATTTGTGGCTGCTTTGACGTCCTGGAAACATTCGGAGGCTGATGGAAACAGATATTCAGTTTCAAGGAGGAGAGCACTGTGTGCCCATGGGGACTGAAGACACCCCAAGTGTCAACAGCTCCGTTGGCACTGGAGGTCCAGGCTGCACCTTTTGCTTTGAGGGCTTTGACTGCAGTAGGAGGTCAGGCAACATGAGGAAAGTCACCATCCGTAGACATCTCCAAGGTGGATCCGTAGACATCTCCAAGGTGGCTGCCTCAGAAGAAGGCTTGTTCCTCTGGGACATGCAGGAAGAATGGGGCCTTGAGGCGTGGGCTCCTACCTTAGCATATAAGAACAAAAAGACAAACTGAACAAAAAAAATTAATATTTTAAAATACTGAGTAAACCAAATTGGGTCCTAAGAAGTTGAAAGGTAGGACTTTGCATGCATCATTGCTAAATGTTTATTGAGGATAATTTGGAAATATGTCATCAAAAATTTTAAGTTAGCCTATGAGTAGTTCTATTAATGGAAATTTATTCCAAGGAGATGTTCAGGCAAGAATACAATGGCACATACTTGAGAGTATGCGTGGCAGGGTCTATTACTGTGAAATGCCCAGGACTCTGGTTCTGGAAGCAGACCCTCCTGAATTTGAATCCTGGCTTTGTTGTCTACCATCTTGATGACCTTGGGCAATTCTTCAATCTTTCTAAGCCTCATTTTCACTATCTGTAAAATGAGTTCACTCATGATGGCTACCCAGAACGTTGTGAGGGAAACTGGATGATACAAATAAGACTGAACACAACAGCTGGAACATAATGTGGTCAGTGCCCAGTACGTTCTAGCCTCTATAAACCAGCAAAAAAAGCAAGGTGCGGGGAGGGGACATGGAGTGAAAGAAAAAAGCGAGAAAAGAAGAAAGGAGCCAAAAAGAAAAAAAAAAAAGATCATTCACAGCAGACTGCTGAGGTAAATACAATATATCAAAGTATATCCATAAAATTTCTATAAAATAATAAACATAGATGAAATTTTCTACTGTATTTTTTCATAGGTAATGTTATCATTTTCTTTATGTTGTTTCTTTTTCTAAACATTTTACAGTAAGGAGATGTACTTTATAGTACAAGAAATTTTTATTTCTCTATTCTTAAAAAGGAAACAATTCCAAGTACTCAAGTAATACAGTGAAGATATCTGGAAGTGCTGTTAACTCTTTCTTAATTATTGCACTAAAGGAGAGTCCCAATTTGTTGAAAGACTACAATGATTGTTGGCATATTCAAATATCTGGTTAAAGAATTGTTAATGTATGGTTTAATTTAGTATAAAAATGTATGGTTTAATTTAGTATAAATAACTACAAAAATGGTTTTAATGTTATTTCTTTAAAATAGTGTGACGAACAAAATTTCTAGATGAATATAGTTTTATGTGATATGCAACTATCTATTATTCTATTGAGTCATAATACAATAAATAGGTGGAAGGAATCATCACAGCTTGAAGTTTATAATTGTATATTTAAAAAATTAATTAGTATTTTGCTACTTGATGGTTTTAGAACACAGCTACAAGGTTTCTGCCATCAAATCAAATTATTTCTCCCATTTATCTACTTGATAAAAAGTATCCACTAAAATTAGTTTATTTTTATATTTCTCCTCAGTTTGATTTATAGGTAGCAAGCATTGGTTGTTCAGTTTTATGCATGAAGGACTCAATATAATGATCATATGATGGATAATCATGACTGATTCCTCTGCTGTTATGTTTTTATAAAACGAGCAAAATATAAAAATGTATATTCTTGATATCATTCACATGATTTAACTGTGTTGGTAGTTGGAAATAACAGTAACATGTTCTTGATGTTTAAGGAGAGAAAATAGGCTAATTTATTGTGAACTTTCTTACATAAACTGCAGCCTTGGTATCTGTGTCCTACATATGGCATGGCATGTTCCTATCAGCCTTTCAAATACTATTATCTAGGTTTTTTTCACATTTTCTTATTGATCCATTTATTGATTCAGATATTAATGAAACTTTCCACTGTGAAGAACAGCCAAAAGTAATAAAATTGGCCCCCAGACTAGGTGAGTTTATTGTACTATGTGCACTGAATATTTAAGAAATGAAATCAAGGGGTTGCTTCTGAACATTGGCCTACCTTACACATTTTACAACTGGAATAAGTCATTTTTTAACATTCCCTCCTCTTTTCAAAAGGTTACTTTCAATAATAATCATGAAATCAAATGAATAATAATGACCAGGAAAAAGAAGGTGAAAATGAAATTTTCCTTGATTTTACTTTGTATATATATTTAGGGCATTAAAAACAAATAAAGAAACAATATTACCTTACAAAAAAGGAAATAAGTAATGGCTTAATATTTCTTAAACTAGTACACTTTTGGGGAAAAAAATAGAAAAAAACATTATTATACTTATTGATCTCTTACAATCATAAGTAATAACATTACAGTTTAATAACAAATTATAATTATATAAGAAGAATAACAATTTCATAATAACAGTTTTCAATTGTAAAGGTGTACTCAAAAACAAGTAAAATATTACATGTGTAAACTAAAATTTGCAGTCATACATGCACAAAACATTATACTGTACAGTTTGCAATTTATTTCACTGTTTCCAATTTGAAATTCAATTAAAATGCTAGGTGCTTACTTAGAATATAAGTCAAGATCTGTTTCTTTGCCATTATAACCACTGTACTATCATTATTGTGAATCTAAATACAGGACTCTGCAGTAACACAGGGTTTGATGACACCTACAGTACCAAAAGCAAAGCTCAAATGATTCTGGACCATCACAAACTTCCTCTTGACCCAGATGCATGTCGTTGAGTCTGCACGTTTCAGGGGCTGACCACAGAGCAGGAAGTTATCTACATTGCATACAATTAAAACTTGATAGTAGCCACAGCAATTATTTAGAACTTAGACCAACAAAAATTCAAGGATTGAGTATTTTATTAATATCTGACTTTGCTTAGAATTGCTGGCACATAGTGATAAGAAAAGTGGACTGAATTCCAGTTGGTTTATTATTATCATTATATTCCTCACAGTTTCAAAGCACATTCTGATTGCCTGTGCCTAGGAGCTATGTCCCCAAAGCCCCATTGTAGGCACCCTCTTCCTCTTCCTTTGAGGCTTGGTGGTGACAACTAGCCTTCTGTCACTTCTTGGCCTTCACCTCCATCCCTCCTCACTCACTCAGACCAGCTGTACCCCGCCCCCTGCACCTTGAATACACTGGTTTTCTTCTATCTCATGGCCTTTGCACTGCTCCTCGCTCTCCCTGGAAAGTCATCCCATGGAGTCCATGTGGCTGGCTTCATCACCTCCTCCACTTCTTTGCTCAGTGTCATCTTCCCAAGGTCACCTACTGTGACTCTCCTGCTTCAAACTGCAACCTCCTTTGCTTTTATATTCTACTATTCTTTCTAAAAATACATGATTACCATCTTCCACCAGTATATGTAACATATTGATTTATTATAATAGTCTTTATTTTCTGTCTTCTGCTGCTAAGATCCATGAGGACAGGGATCTGTGTGTATTTTCATTACTGATATGTCCCAAACACCTACGCTGTCCCTGAAATGTAATAGGTGCTCAATACATATTGATTGAATGGATACACCTTCATTTTAAGTATGTGCAATTGGTGTACAAAATTGTTTCAAAAACTTTGGGGAGTATTTTTCTTTTCTTTCTTTTTTATTTTTTCTGTGACAGAATGTCACTCTGTAGCCCCAGCTAGAGTGCAGTGATGTCTTCATAGCTCACAGCAACCTCAAACTCCTGGGCTCAAGCAATCCTGCCTCACCCTTTTGAGTAGCTGGTACTACAGGCATGTGCCATGACACCTGGCTAATTTTTCTATTTTTAGTAGAGACAATGTCTTGCTCTTGCTCAGGCTGGTCTCAAACTCCTGAGCTCAAGCAATCCACCTGCCTTGGCCTCCCAGAGTGCCAGGATTACAGGTATGAGCCACTGCGCCTGGCTTTTTTTCACTTTTAAGAAACAATTTTGCTATTTTTACCTATCAAGCTCATGCAGTTTAATATTCACTGAGAAAAACAAACAACAATTACCCTAAACCTTAATGGGGGAAACCTGTGATTATGTTATGCACCATAAAGGAAAGGCTATTTGGGAACGTAATGGAATGAACAGCTTCATCAATATTAAACATATAAATTGTTTTATATTACCTAAATGAATCCTTTCAATAACCTTGTGGGTGAGGCAAAAAGAGATTTCCTTTCACTCTTGTTCTGAAAAGGAAACAGATATTAAAAAAGATTAAATGTCTTTTACACTGGAAAATGAAAACTCATAGTAAAACTGAGATTAAAGTATGGTTTATTTTGTTCCTGGACCAGCGATATTTGTAATATATTCGTTCAACTCTCACATTGCACACGTTGAACAAAATGAAAGAATTGGAATGTGCATATCTGATATTTCTATAGTAACAAATAAACTTTAATAACTGTAAAATAAACAGAGTTATTTGATAATTTCCCATAGAATCGTAAAAACTGAGAATGACTGACCTTTTCCAAAATCCTGTCCTCAGAGTGGCCTTGAATGTGCATGGCTACCTTTGGAGAAACCTCCTCCCAATACCTTGAACTTGGCATGTGTCTTATGTACACTCGTGGTTTTTTCTTTTTCTTTTTTTTTTTTGCCTGAATGATGATACACTCAGTAAAAGTCAAGTACTTTAAGGTATGCTCTTAATGCTATGTGGATCTGGCATTTATCATTCCCATAGATCAGCAGAGTTGGTTCAGCTCATTATTTCTTCAGAAGCTCTGTCTGAGAGAATGATTTTGGTGGAACAAGATGAATGTTTTTTTACACAAGGATGTCTGAGTAGCTGGGCAGCCTTAACAACAAAAATCTTAAATATAACAATAGTAATTGTTAACAGAGTGATGTGAAGCCCCTGTGCCTTGTTATTTGCATGTCACGACTCGTGCCACATTCCACAGAAGTGTTTTTTTTTAAATGTAAGTAACAACATTTAATAAAAATATACCTATGCTTCTTTTTTTTTGCACTCTTTTTCATTTTTTTTATTTGTGCATATTATGGGGGTACAAATGTTTAGGTTACGTATGTTGCCCTTGTCCCCCCCTCCCCCCCCGTCAGAGCTTCAAGCATGTCCATCCCCCAGACGGTGTGCATCATACTCATTATGTATGTATACACCTGTCCCCTCCTTCCCCCTCCCATCTGCCTGATGCCCCATAAATGTTATTCCTATATGTGCACTTAGGTGTTGATCAGTGAAACCAGTTTGATGGTGAGTACATGTGGTGCTTATTTTTCCATTCTTGGGTTACCTCACTTAGTAGAATGGGTTCCAGCTCTATCTAGGAAAATACAAGAGGTGCTATATCACCATTGTTTCTTATAGCTGAATAGTACTCCATGGTATACATATACCACATTTTATTAATCCACTCATATATCAATGGGCACTTGGGTTGTTTCCACATCTTTGCAATTGTGAATTGTGCTGCTATAAACATTTGAGTGCAGATGTCTTTTTTATAGAATGTCTTTTGTTCTTTTGGGTAGATCCCCAGTAATGGGATTGCTGGATCGAATGGTAGGTCTACTTGTATCTCTTTAAGGTATCTCCATATTGCTTTCCACAGAGGTTATACTAGTTTGCAGTCCCACCAGCAGTGTATGAGTGTTTCTATCTCTCCGCATCCACACCAGCATTTATTGTTTTGTGACTTTTTGATAAAGGCCATTCTCACTGGAGATAAGTGAAATCTCATTGTGGTTTTTATTTGCATTTCCCTGATGATTAGAGATGTTGAGCATTTTTTCATATGTTTGTTGACCATTCTTCTGTCTTCTTTTGAAAAGTTTCTGATCATGTCCTTTGCCCACTTTTTGATAGGGTTGTTTGATTTTTTTTCTTGCTGATTTTCCTGAGTTCTATAAAGATTCTAGTTATCAGCCCTTTATCGGATGTGTAGCATGCGAAAATTTTCTCCCATTTTGTAGGTTGTCTGTTTGCTCTCGTGACAGTTTCTTTGGCTGTGCAGAAGTTTTTTAATTTGATCAGGTCCCATTTATTTTTTTTGTTGCTGTGATTGCCTTTGGGGTCTTCACAGAAGTGTTTGATGAGGAAGGTGCAGCCCTTTCCTTTCTGTTGATGGGGAGTCAGGGCTTGGGGAGTCTGCAGGTTTAACCAAGATGTGTGTGAGGCCAGTCCTGTTATTTTAGTCATTAATCACACTTACAAAGGTAAGGTTTTTGCTGTTGCTTTTCTCTTCTTGGTTGGGTAACACTCTATCTATTTGTAGGTATCTACATACCAATATTACATGCCAGAGATTCAAACTCAGTCTGTGGCAACCCTAAGGAACTGTTAATTGCTAAGGAAATGTTCATGGTTTTGCAAAGCTGTCCACACCAAGGTGATTCTATTCATTAAGTGAACCTTAAATAACCCTTAATGCAATTAGTGATGAAAAAAGGCAGTCTGTGACTCCATATAAACTGTGTGCATAATAAAGTCACCATTGACATTGAATTACTTGTATGTGTTTCTTTCTATTTTGCAATTGTTCCCAAGAGTTACTTGTTTAATGATTTTTTTCCATGTTACATACTGAAGAAAATATTACATCACTAAAGTAGTCCAATAACGCAAGGAAAGAATGTGTCTTTTTAATATGAATTCTGAATGAGGAGAATTCATCTCCAGACCTAAGCTTTATTGTTTCAACATGCAACAGTACCCCACATATTTTTCTCACCTGCCTTTTTGCATGTAAGAAATTTTCCTCTGCAAGTTTCAACTTGGCCATGGTTAACACTTGATGTTTAATAAAGGTTTTTTCTTGTTGAGATTGCACAGGATTCCAGCCAGACTCTCATTGTCAAGGCAGGCCTTGGGTTTTGTTGTTTGTTAAAGCAACATGCACCGTAGGTAATAACTAGTTCAAAGATTCTATTGAGAGAGATCTCAATTTTAATCCATTTGTGTTTAGTTTCCATGCTGAATAAAGGAAATGTGCTTTATGAAACCTTAGGCTTATTAAATTCTCTGAGAAAAAATAGATCCTAGAGTTAAATAATTTGGGGAAATGTTATATACTATATCCCTTTCTTAGAGATTCTTAAGGTGCATTAGCCTCTTAGAGGTTCTAATATGCTTGTTTGCGCTATGTAGAATTCCCATATTTATTGAGCAATGGAATTTTTTTATATATAACACTAATACTCAGTGGAACTAGTGATAATATTGTATTAGAGATAGGATCCTGTAACAGGGAGTCTGCTATGTAGGTTACAGGTATTCTTTTGGGTTTTAAGATAGATGGTGTTTTAGAATATGTAAGGATTGCCTAAGTGTTGTATAATTAGTGCTTCTCAAACTTGACTATCCACATGAATCACCTAGAAATCTTGCTAAATGTAGATTTATTCAGTAGGTCTGTGGTGGTCCCCAAGTTTCTAACAAGCTCCTAGGAGAGGCCAAATCTGCCAGTATGAAGATAACACTTTAAGTAGCAAGTATTTAAATCAGGGTTCTCACTCTTGGCATTACTGACATCTTGGACTGGCTAATTCTTTGAGGTGCCTGGTGTCCTGTGCATTGTAAGATGCTGAGTAGCCTTGCTGGCCTCTGCCCACTAGATGACTATATGACTAGCACTTTCTCACCCCAGTTGTAACAAACCAAAATGTCTCTAGACATTGCCAAATGTTTCCTAGAAGCAAAAATCACTCCCTTTTGAGAACCACTGGTGTATTAATAGATGGTTTGCATTGCAATGTCTTCTCTCTCTGGTTTCTTAAGAACTCCTCTCAATTCTGATGGAAAAGATGGACCGAAACCAGAAGGCTATTTAAATTGTCATAGATCATGAATTTTTTTTTCTTATGAAGAAATAAAAACCTAGCCCTGGTCAAAAATTATGGGTACTAAAAAGAAAGTAATGGATGGGGATCTGTGGTTCTGTGGAGTTACAGGCATAGTTGGTGTGTACTTACTAACTTTTGTCCAGGAAACGAATTTATAATTTAAGGAGAATTTCTAGAACCAGAGAAGGAAATGGGTTTCAGAGAATTTAAGGGGGCTTGCAGGGGTAACAAGAAGAGTTAAGGCATCTGGTCTATTACTGGGGTACCAATTATTCTTTAGATGAATGCTAGCATGTCTTAATAATTTTTTATGTAGAAATGAAAGTAGAATTATAGCATAAATAAAAGATTGGCAAATATAAAATAAAATACCAAAAGTAAGTGCTGCTAACTTTCTGGGGACTTGAAATCTCTAGTCAGAGAGCCACTGGCAGAACGTTTGGGAATAGATAACTCAGTGTGAAGGCAAATCCATTATAGATCTGTGGAGAAGAGACACACCACAGTCAGGCATGGGCACGAACCATTAATCTCCTGGAGGACAGCTAGTAGCAGGAAAATGTTACCCCTTCGTCTGGCACAACTAATCTAAAGTTCTAAGAATATATTAACCAAACTTTAATAAATCTGAAACTAATTTATTTGAGTAAAAAAGAGAAGCTATTATCTTTTCTCATTAAAGTCAAAGACTTTGGAGACCAGTTCTTTACATTAGATTTTACCGATGACTGATAAGGTGTTACTTTTCTTAAGCAAATTAATCCTATATCCAATTTATATCACTTCTCTGGACCTCAGTGTCCTCATTTATGAAGTGAGGCTTAGATTAGGTGATCTCTAAGGCCTGCTCTCATTTCAGGATAACACGATTCAGTAATTCTGTAATAGGCTTTGAATGGAACGAGGAGAAAAGACATTGGGTTTGAAAAATGAATTATAAATAATAAATTTTTAAAAAACATAAATATGTGTATTTTACAAACAGAAATTTGGTGAGAAGATTGATGGTCAGGTTTTTAAAGTGTACCTCTTTTATTAACAAAATATAAAAGTCATTATAATTTTCAAAATGAGTTAGAAATTTATACTGAAGAATGTTTGTTTGCCTGTGTTTATCTAATTTTCAGTGGTGCTATTCTGAGCCTGAAGACCTATAATTCTTATATTAAGAGATTTTGATAAATAAGCAATTCCAAAAGAGTAATTTTGTCATATAAATTTTGCAGTAGAGGTAATTGGAGGGAAGGTATTGTTTTACATATTCACAAAATGAATATATTTCTAAAGTATATTTTGCTGCAGCAATGGCCAACTTCCCATCTGCTTCCAGGCATGTGTATTCATAGGAATTGTTAGCAAGACAGTCTGTTAATATATCTCTATACCTCAGAGCTGCATGGTCTGTTAAAATGGCTCATTGGCAAGAACTTGGTTTGGGAGCATACTCTTTCCCTGTATTAGTATTTAAATACTCAGTGGGCATTTAGAAATAGAAAAAAAAAATAAGTAAACATTTTTCAAGGTCATGATTGTATTTTGAAGGTGTTATTTTTCTTTTAAAACTTTGCTATTGCCAAATGAAATCGCTGTCTTGTTATTCTGCGCTTGCCATCTGCCGGAGGTAGTAACTCCGTGTTCTGCTGGTAGCCCCCTTTTTTCCCCCTATGGTTTTTTGGATCATGACATTATTTATCCCTATTACAATCCACCTGCACCTTGGGACCCAGAGAAATAAATTCTAAATGCATAAAAGCCTGTGTGAGGAATTGCCTTCGACTTCCAAACGGAAGGTCATTTTTCAATATTTATGTGATCTCCACTACCCCTTCTTCATGCTCCGTTCAACTCCAATGTGGAAGTCTTAAACTTGCTTTCTGCACGCATTGATAAATAGATATGCTCCAAATGGTTTCACTCCAGCTGGCTGCTAAGATGACACACTTTACAACGTTTCAGAAGTGTCTTCAGGACTTGTACGTTGGACCCGATTTCCTTTGATTAAGAGCGATCCACTTTTTCAGGCAGTTGAGGTAGCTTGCCAAGTTGTGCCAGAGACGGCAAAATGTCAGGAGAGGGTAGAAATGCTCTCTGAAGATTGCCTGCACTATTGTAACTGCTTGTTAGTGAACATTAGCCGTTTCAGCAACTTCTTTTACCCTAATTCTATATTTTGTTTCTAGTAAAAGTTTTATTTCCATAATTACTGAGGACATGAAGTCTGTTGTAGCCAGGATCTAGATGGATATAGCAAAGCACTATAATCCTCCACAAAATTACTTCGTACTTTAATAGGTATTTTATTGTGGAATGGGAAGAAGGACAAGACAAGGCTATTTCCAGGTACAGCTACCTTACAATGATCCTGGGGCAAGAAATGGTTTGAGATTGGCAGTAGTTACAGTCACAGAATGAGCTGTAACTTATAAACAGCATCAGAGAGTGTGTGTGTATGTTTAAGGTCCATTAGAAGTATCATATACATACGATACAGGCTATGTTTCAAAGGATCGTTTGTAGTATTCAGTTAAGGGGGTGGATTTTTTTTTTTCATTTTTCTTTTCTCTAAAACTGCATTAAAGTGCTAGTAGAATCATGAAGGGGTGGGGATTAAGCTGTTGATGCATAGAGGGCCTCAGAAGATAAGGAATTTGAACACATTTCTAGAAGACTGGAAATTATTAGAAGAGTTTTGACTTGCAGTGTAAATAAAGAGACCCAGAACCCATGAAGAGAGAAGCTGGCATTAAGGAATAGGAGTGGAGACTGAGAAGGGCCCTGAAAACAAGAGGTTAAAAAAATAGCCTGTGTTATAAGGAAAAAAGAAGCCTGCTGTCTCCTATGTGGAATGCAAGGGACTGATTTACTACAGTACAGAAATAAAATGGTATAGAAAAAAAATGTTAGGATGTTCAAAATAAGAGCTGCATGTTTAATCAGGGTGTTGGGATGTGGTTGAGGAGTAGTGGTGATTCTGAACAAAGGATTTGGAGAGGTATCAAGGTTGATAATAGAAATGGAAGTGCATTATCCCTAACATCCCTTCAGAAATTATGAATTTCATTTCTCTCTAATCTCAACTGATCTCTTAAAGTTGCTGTGAAGTTATGTCCATGTTCCTGGTCAGCCACATTTCTCCTCCATGTCATAATTCCTTTTCATGTTCCTACCCTTTTTTGCTTCCCTCTTTCTTAGTTGGTGACCTTCAGACTCCAGTTTCTCACTATTCTCTCCGATCATTACTCCCATCGTATGGGCGGTGCCTCCTTTCTAAAGATAACATTTAAGCACACACACTCCCACACTCTTTTTTGGTCCATATTCTAAATCTTGGTTCCTAATCTGTCCTTTTTCTCAAATTTTTATAACTCTCTTCCCACTTTTCCATGTTCTTTACCTAAAAACATGTCCAAGTCATTTCCTCCATCCTAAATTTACAGGTGGAAAAAAATCTTGGCTTATTTTTGTTTTCTTTTTTCAAGCTATCCGTCCCTTGCCTTCATCACCAAATGCCTTAAAAGAGTGCTATATAATCTCTCCCTCTAATTTCTCATTGTGTATTGATCTTTCAACCCATTGACTATATCTTCTGCTCTCTATATGTCATTAAAATTGTTTTAAAGGTTCATAGTCTCCAGCCTGCAAAAAATAATGGCCTCTTTTCATTTCTTAACCTACTTGGCGTATTCACAGCATCTGATGCTGTTGGCTGCACCCTTAGCAAACAGGTTTTCACGCCAGATTTTCTAGCATCACTTTTCCTGTTCTCCCTCTTTTGTAAAATTCTTCTCATTTCCACATTGGCACATTTTCTTTCATCATCCCCTAAAATATTACAGTGCCCTGTAATTCTACCCTGAGTCCCCTTGTCACTCCACGTACTTTCTGGGCCATTTCATCTTATCTTTTGTTTAACTACCAGCTACTAAAAACAGTAAAATATTCAGCCTTCATGATCTGTCTTTCAGAATTCAGAGTGGGGTTACATAAAAAGAGCAACCTATTGAGAGCCCAAATTTTTTATGAGAGACTCTTTATCACCTCTCCACCTTGAAGGACAAGAACTAGAGACACAACTGGAGAAATAATGCATGGGATTCAAATTGAGAAGAAAGTCAGGAGACTTCCTGTTCTCTTCATATCCCCATAGAGTAGAAGGTGTTTATCTGGTTTCCGCTCTCCTAAGTCCTCAACTGTGAATCCTCGAGAGAATCTGTTATGATGTTTAGGTGCCTTCAAGAAGGGGAGACAGCCATCCTGCCCCATGGGTGTGTGGGTGCTTGTGGTCCTACTCGGGTTCTACTGGGGCTGAAAATGAATATCAGAAAAACATGGCACTATGTACAACCCGATAATGAAAGCTAAAGTTCTCTCCTCCTGGTGAATGTATGGTCCCTTGAAGGGAGAAGATTTGCCTCATTGTGGCCAAAGGTCCAAGAGCTGGGAAAAGGGTAGATGAGACTGAGGTGACTTTCTCACTGGTGCCAAAGCATGGGGCACGAGAAGTTATGTTCATGAGAAGCATAAGCCTGATTCTGTCAACTATGTATTGGACAGAAAACACAGATTTTACAAGGTGCTGCCAGTGGGTGCTGCCTGGGACTATGTCCCTCACAAGTTATCTGCTTCTGCCAACTTGCACAGACTTTATGTATTGGACAGAAAACACAGATTTTACAAGGTGCTGCCAGTGGGTGCTGCCTGGGACTATGTCCCTCACAAGTTATCTGCTTCTGCCAACTTGCACAGACTTTTGTCAAGTCTCTGGAAGTGCCATGACAACCAGCACAGTGGGAGTATTCATCTTCCCACTACCATGGTGGACTTACTCATGGGTTTACAATTAATGAGAAGATTGTATACTTTCAATAATGTGATAAAGAAACATCTCTCTCTTCCTCTATCCTTGGTCAATACCCAAGGAGAAATATCAGGTATGGGAAGATGGATTATATCCCTGTCCACTCAAAATCACTGGAGCTTCAAATACTAGTCCTCTTTGGGGGTAGGAAGATGTGTGATTCCAAATGAAGATTGTAAAAAATGGATAGAACAAAGGCTTAAGCCGAAAGACACTGTGTTTAATAATCTAACATAACTAGAAAGTTATGGATTCAGATGGAAACATTGGAGAAAGACTGTGACCAACAGAAAAAGGGAGTTATAAATAATTCTAGAGATAATCATAAGTGTACAGGTTTATTTCTGGACTTTCAGTTCTGTTCCACTGATCTATATTTCTGTCAAGTTGTTCTATCCATTATTTTAAATGGGATATTTAAATCTCCAACTGATATGTCTGAAATGGTTCTGTCTCCCTTCAGCTCTGTAAGTGTTTGTGTTGTGTACTTTCAGGTTCTGTGGTTAATTGCAGGTATGTTTACTTCGAATATTTCATCCCACTGCCTCCTGGCTTTCATGGTTCCCAGGTAGAAGTTAATTGTTCATTTTGTTGGCATTCCATTGTAAAGGAGGAATTTCCTCCACCTGCCTTTGAGATTTCTCCATGCCTTTCTCTGTCAACATTGTAACTATGATATGTCTGGGTCTGAATCTCTTTATGTTTATTCTGTAATACTTGCACTCTCTTGATATTCTTGGTTGTGTAGGTTAATGTTTCCCATCACATTTGGGAAGTTTACAATCATTATTTATTTGATATCTTCATGCCTTCTTTCTTTGTCCTGTTTTTCTGGTACTCCCATTATGTGTATGTTGGTATGCTGAATGGCGTCCCGCATTTCTCTGAGGCACTGGTCAATTTTCTTCTTTCTTTTTTCTCTCTATTCCTTATTTTGCATAATCTCTATTGGTATATCTTCAAGTTCACTAAGACTTTCTTCTGCTAGCTTAACACTACTGTGGATTCCCTATACTGAATAGTGAATTTTTCATTTTAGTTATGGTGCTTTTCTTTCTTTATGTTTAGTTTTTTGGAGATAAGGTCTTGGTCTGTTGCCCAGGCTAGAGTGCAGTGGTGCAGTGGTGTCATGATAGCTCACTGGAACCTCAAATTCCTTAGCTCAAGTGATCTTCCTGCCTCAGCCTCCTAAGTAGCTGGGACTACAGGTGTACCTTTACGCCTGGCTAATTTTTCTATTTTTTGTAGAGATTGGGTCTCCCTCTTGCTCAGGCTGGAGTTATGGTACTTTTCAACTCCAGAATTTCCATTTGATTTTTTTTATAATTTCTATCTCTTTATTAGATATCCTATATTTGATGAGTCACTGCCATCATACATTCCTTTCATTCTTTAAGCATGGCTTCCTTTAGTTTTTTAAACATATGTATAATAGCTGCTTTGAAATCTTTGTCTGCTAAATCTACCATCTGGGCCCCTTCAGAGGCAGTTTCTAATGTCTGCTTTTTTTGTTCCTTTATATGGGTCACACTTTCCCATTTCTTTGGATGACTCATAACTTTTTTTCAGTTGAAAAGTAGACATTTTAGACATTACATGGCAGAAACTCTGGATGTTAACCACCCCCAATCCCACCCTTGCTTGCTGTTTCTGTTGCTTGCTTGTTTATTTCTTTAGTAACGTGACTGGACTAGTTTATAGAGGTCTGTTTTCTCTACTCAGCGTCTGCTGTCCCTCCTCAGAGGGGGCTTCCTCAGGCATGTCACAGTCTCCCTTAGTGCCCTCCCCACTCCCAGCCACCCTTGGCTGACTGTTCTTTTAGCCAGGTTTTCACTCTCTTTCTTGGATCCCTGGTTAAGCTTCTTCCTGGTATACCTCTACTGATATCACACATACTTAACCTTCACTAATTGCTAGTCGTTGAGATTTGCTCCATCCACAGGAGAAATCTTCTTAGCTATCTCTTTCCTGGATTCCCCCTGGAAAACTTCTAGGTGGCCTGTCATTTCATTTATTGCTACAATGGAGATGGCATCCTTCTCTTAGTTGCTTAATACCAAGAGCTTCATTGTTGTCAATAAACTATTAGGCTTAACGTCTCCACACTCTATTTCAGATATAGTCAGTCCCATTAAGGATAACACTGGGGCTCTCTTTTCTTACACCTTGCCTGTCCTTTCCTGTAACAAATTTGCACCACTGTTCTGGAGATGGGGCCCAGGAAAATAGCCCATTTCTTTTGGAGTGACACTCCTGCTCTGTTGAGTGGGGCACTGATCTGGGGTGATAACCTTATCTCTCCCAGCATAGAATCTCCTCCTTAGGAGCAGGCTGGGGCAAGGTCACTGCTGCAGCTGTGGTGGGGCTTCCACTGCACAAAGGGGCTGAGTGAAAGAAGGGTGTCCTAGACCTCTTGGTCACATTTGTCTGAAATAGAGCTTCTGCAGCATGGAACTGTGGGGGTGAGTAATGCTGGTGGTTTTCCGCTCCTAATACACTATAGCCCTGTCCTTGGAGGTGGTAAGAAAGGGAGCCCTGTTTTCTTGACTCAGCCACTCAGTGTAGAGTGGAGCTTCCATCACACTGATCAGCAAGGAGGGGCATGTGTCCTGGCTCAAATCCCGCAGACTCTCCTCACTCTGAGATGTAGTCGGTTATCTTGAGTGAATGTTTCTCCATCTCCTATATGTCCTTAAGATAATTTTCAGAGATTTTAAATAATTTTTAAAAATTATCCTTACCAATTGTGGTTTTTTCATTAGGGAAAGCGTCCTTAGAGATCCTCATACTGCCATTCTTGGAGGTACTTCTGTACTACAGTCCAGCCTTAGATCATCTTCTTCACCCCAAAAAGTTTCCATACGTTTGTTTTTTCTCAGTTAATCCCTGCTCCCATCCTCAGCTCTAAGTAGTCGCTTACCTGCTTTCTGTAAGTTTACCTTTTCTAGATATTTCATAAAAATTAAATCATACAATGTGTGATCTTTTGCCTCTGGCTTGTTTCCCTGATAATAATGCTTGTGAGAGTCATCCATGTTTTAGCATGTATCAGTAGTTCATTTTTTTCGCCATGGCTGAATAGTCTTACATTGTATGGACATACCACATTTTGTTTACCTCATAAACATGGGGGTTTCTAGTTTTAGTCTATTATGAATAATGTTTCTGTGAAAATTTGCATTCATATCTTTGTATGGACATAAATCTTTATTTTTCATGGGTAAATTCATAAGAGTATATTTTCTGGGGTTGGTGAGTTTATGTTGAACTTTTAAGACACTGCCAAACTATTTTTCAAAGTGGCTTTATTATTTTATATTGCCTTTGGCAATGTATAAGTGTTAATAGTTTTCCCACATCTTGGGCAACATTTGTTATTATTTGTCTTTATTGCAGCCATTCTGGTGAGTGTGTAATGTTGTCTCATTTTTAAATTGTGATAATGAAATATTTTCTTAATTGCCTCTAAGTAAAATCTCATACTGTTTGGAAAATACAATAGATTTCCTCTAAAATATATGAAGAAACTCAATTTTTCTCAGGGGAAACTTGGCATAATTATAAGTTACCAGTATTATTTTAAGTGATATTACATGTAATCTTATTAAAATAGCCAAATGTACCAAAAATGACAATATCATCTTTGAAATACTAATTTTGTTTGATGAGGTATATCTAATCTGTTTAGCTCATATTTTATTACTCATCTTCAGTCTTGAAGCATTTATAAATATTAACATAAAACTTTATCCTTTTGTGTTATTTTCGCTGTTTAACTTTTAAGTAACCTGCTTTGGAATGAATGATGTTTCTCTGTCCTCAGTTGGTCTATACATGATGCTTGAGACAACGCATGAAGGTGAATGCACAAGTGAAGCCTACCTTCTAAGAAATTTGTCCAGAAACAGAGACATGGAAATTGCCTTTTTTCACTAAAATTTCTATTTGAGTGATTTTTATAGGCTCATAAAAATGTTAGAGCTTACACAGGCCTTCAACATCATCTTGTTCATGCATTTTATTTTAGAAATGAGAAACCCATATTTTGGCATCAGATTTTAGTGGTAAAAAACTTTGAGCCCATTGTAAACATTCCTTTATATTAAAAATAAAAGTTCATTCATCAGAGCAATCACGGTGAACAGAGTCTTTATCCATGGTAATACTTGGCTGTCTTTGTAGTAACTTAACCATGTGTCCTTTAATGTAGCTTGAATATTAAAGAGAACTTACTGTGTTTTGTTGCATATTGTAAAAATATTGAATGGAATGTTTTGAGCTTAAGTATCTTACCTTAAATATATAATTAAAATAGTAGGACCTCTCCTTAGCAAATACTAAAAAAATTTTCGTAGTAATAATATGTATGTATACTCTTCAGGAAAAGACTTGCTGCCGATGAGTCCAGAAAGTATCCCCATGAATGTATGTTTTCTTGATATGTGATAAAGGTTGTATAACTTGCAAGAAAACTTGGCTTATAGTGAGTAGATCCTATAAAACTTTAGACGTTTTAAAGCCCTAAATGTGAAAGATAATCTATAAAATATATAGAGTAACATGATGGAGAATATCTTAATGACAGCAGGC
The DNA here is from genome assembly GCF_020740605.2 of Lemur catta. Taxonomy (NCBI): domain Eukaryota; kingdom Metazoa; phylum Chordata; class Mammalia; order Primates; family Lemuridae; genus Lemur; species Lemur catta. The sequence continues at coordinate 7,559,651 of NC_059139.1, read as the reverse complement.
TAGGGAAAGCTTCATTGAACAACCTTTTTTTTTATTAAAAAGAAAATTCCTAAGGGGAAAAATATGACATTTTATAACTACATCAAAGTTAATATTTCAGTGTAGTGAAGGACGATGTGGAGAGTTAAGAGATGTATGAAATTGTTGACTGGGAGAAGTGCACTGCTCAGCCCCTCTGTAAGCCAGTGGGAGTGGACTGGATGAGATTCAGTCTACATGTTGCCCAGCGTCTTGTGGTCAACCCTGGTCTGCATTACTAGAGACATTCTCCTACAGGTTGCAAGGAGACATGTGTAGCAGGCATTCATCAGAGCATTGTGTGGGTATCAAAGAGAAGGAGAGATCACTCATGGAATGGGTAAATAAAGTGTGGCATATGAAGAAGCTATGCATTGGTTTGAAGTAATGGATTATGTCTCTACCTAGGCACTGGGACTCAGAATCATAATGTTGAATGAGAATAACAGGAAACAGATGTAAAATGAAAAGTCACAATATGTATTTTTCAAAGATGCACATATATGTGGAAAACCCTATGGAGGATGAATTTGAAGAACATATATTAAATACATAAGAGTTAATTACTACTAGGGAATAGGGATTGACTTTCCAGATAGGAGATGAAGGGGAAAATGACCAAAACAGACAAACAAGAAAAAGCTGACATACCAAAAAAGGTGACCTTTCATAGACCAACAATAAGATTTGAACAGGAAAAAAAATGCACAGATACACTTCTACTTCTTTTCCTATAAAATGTGTCATTTTAACTTTCAATTAATTTTAATTATTAGCATTTTTGCAACAATTAAAGTAAAGCATGATGTATCATAGTCTGTTTGATTTGAACACCAATGGTATTAAGATAAAAATTGAACTTTTGTTCAGATATAAATAATGTATGCCTACAAATAAAACACAAAATGGATAAAACTGTAAATGACCAAAACCCACCAGTGATGTTACTCAGTGCTTGGCTGCTATGTCGTGATCTCCCAAATTGCTGGTATTTTTATTTGATATGTTCAAATTGTTCTATTTTAGGGGTAGAAATATTTATATTATTTTGAAACAAATACTATTATCACTTTTAGTCATGTGAACACCCTGGAGAATTTTAAGGAGATGTCAGGGGTAAGGGCTGGGGTCGGTAAACCACCTATGGAAAATAGCTGTCATATCATGCACCAGATAAATCTGTTGCATCTCCTCTGTGTCTTTATTGGTTTCAGGCTTACTTTTCTGGGTTAGGCAGTGGGAACAAGGCTAATGTTCAGTAATTCCAAGAAATACTTGATGTACATTACTCAAAAATATTGGCATAGAACTCAGTTATTGAATCATAGTTCTAACCTTTCATTTGTTCTTCTAAGACATGGGCAAATAGAGCTATGGACACTGAGAGTGAGAAGGGAACTTTGGGGTCACCTGAACAAATCTGCTAGCCTGGTCTAGCTCCTAAGCATGCATCATCCACCTTCCACGTGAATGAGATTTCCTCTGTAGAGGAATCTAATCTCACAAATTAGTCTACTCTATTACTGGACACTTGTAATTGCTAAAGAGTTTTCTCTGTCAGCTTTTGTTCCACCTTTTGGAGCCATACGAAAAGTAAAAGTCCAGTGTGCACATGAAGTTCTCTGAACATTTCAACATGGTTAGCATTGCTTTTCCAAGTTTTCTCAAAAGTGTTAACGATCCCTTCCCATCCTGGGAATGCTGTAATTTGGACAAATATAATTTTATAAAAAGTATAAAAAGTGATGAAAAACAACCATATCCCTTAGTCTGGACATAATATATCTATTAATGCAGCATAAAGTCTTATGAATATTTTTAGAGGCCAAGTCATACCCAGACTGCTTTGGAATCAGTATACCATGGTGGTCAAGAGTATGAACTTTAAACCCAGGGAGTCAAAGATCTCACTCATGTCATGTCACATACTCTGTGTGTGACCTTGAGCAGGTTACTTATGTCCTTTGAGTTTCGTTTGCCTGATTTTTACATGCAAATTCTGGTATTGCTACCTTCCCCGTAATATTCTGAGGATTGAGTTATGTGATACTTGTAAAATGCTTACCTCTCAAGCTAATGCAGAACGAGTGCTCAGTGAATATTATCCATTATTTTGTGGTCTTATATGCATATTATGATTTTAAGCTTCACTGTCTTGATCCTGGACTGTAAAATATTTTAACCTGAAATTAACTTTTTTATTTATCCTGATTAAATTTCCTCTTTTAGTATTTATCCCTCATTCCAGCATGACAAAATTTGTTGTATTATTTCTGGCGTACAAATAATAGCTATCCCTATCCAAATCAAAACTGGATAAAAAATCAGTCGGATGTTATATAGGAACTCCCCCGTCATTTGAAATAGTAAATGCTATTTCCATGTTGTCATTAGGTATCTACCTAGATCTACTGTTACCTGTAGTAAATGTTTTCATTTTGTCTACAGGACTTGAACTATAGCTTTCATCAAATATTTATCAATATCTTCATGTAGGCCAAACGTTATGTTTTATTATGGAATCATGTTATAGTAGAGGAGGCTGGTGTTAGAACAAGTTGTTAAAATCACTGTGACACATACCTGATAAAAGGGCTTGATAGAGAACTTCTGTTCGGTGGAGCTACTGAAGAGCTGCTGGTGACTCTCCCTGGATTGACTACGGTCTGCTTTGTAGAGTTGAGGACATCTGGTTAAGTCTTGAAGAACGGTGAGAAACGATGAGAATTAGAAGGGCATTCCAGGACACTGTGCTCAGCCCTCTCAGTTGCTTGGCTAAAGTCCAGAAGCTTTGTTTCTGCAGAATTCCCTGGTTCTTTCAGTACTAATAAATCTATCAAAAAGACAAAAGATGTGTCTTATGGGACTTGCTCCTCATGACCCAATTTTGGAGCCTAGTGATCACCAGTATTTTTCAAATGCCTTCGAAACACCTCTGCAAATTAACTCAGATTTTCTTTATCATCTATCCTCTACCTGGCAGCTGAAAATAGATGAAATGGAATAAAAAAAAAAAATAGATGAAACAGGCTTCTGGCTTAGCAGAAATAGTGAAAGAGTCTCCAGCACAACAAAAAGGAGAAATAAGAACAATTGAGCACAATTTTAAAAACTTAAAATTTAAACACCAATGGATTGTTCAGTGTTGTATGCACACATATGAGTATACAGGTGTACTTGTTAAACTCTTCTCATACTTTTATTTTCCTATTTGCATGTGAAGTTCAATGCTTTGTGTAGAGCAAATATTTCATTTTAGAAAAAGCATGAGTTGATGTATTTCTGTGGGTGGGATACACAGTGTCATGGCTTACTATATTTGAGAGAGTGTTATTCTATCTGTCTTTGCTACTCTAAAGAAAGAATGTAAGGCATTACACAGTGGCAAGCACCAGAGACAAAGTCAGAGTGTCTAGCAAAGATGAAAACACATTCCAAGATGCAACCACTTAATGACTAAAGTGACTTAAACACCCTGACTCTTCAATTTGTGATGGTTGATGGAATATAATTTTGTAATTAGCAATGTGTACACTCCTAATATGATAGTGTTTCATATAATCTCAATGAATTATGTAAATCTTTTTTACCTGTAAGCTTATGTTTAGTTTTTACCTCATTACTAAATATCACATGTGGTATAGCGTTCACTTTTCAGACAATGCAATTAAAACCTTTAAATGAGGTAATCAGTAGGCCAAAGGAAGCAATCAGCCTTAAAGAGGCAATCAAATGGAATAGGGGACATACACACACTTCTTAGTGTTTGGAGGAAGGTAGGAATGTTTGTTTCAATGTGCAGCAGAAGACATGGGGTAGAAGAAAAGTGTCCCTTTGCTGATCTTACAATGGAAAACTCTATAATCAAATGCGTTCTGGCATTTTAGCTGTGTTGCATTTCCATTATGGCCTCAAGGTTTATTTGACATTAGGTATCTGATACACCTACCATTTTATACTCGGTCTTAGAAAAAGGCTGATAATACTGTTCTATACTTGTTAACAGAAACAATATATATTTGGAGTGAAATGTTGGAGTGAAACGAATATGCTCATAATTTTAGTAAAAGTTAAATTTATTTATAATCTGTAGCTAAACTCTGTAGCAAACACCTCTGCTATTAAAATTTTTTGTTGGCTTTATTGAGGTATAATTTACAAGTTGTAAAGCTGACTGATTTTAGGATGCGTTTTTATCATCTGTGTATCTTACTTGTTGAAGGGATCATTCAGATGTTATGCCCATGTTTTTATCAAGTTGTCTTATTAGTATTATTGATTCATGAAAGTTTTTCATGTATACTGGAGACAAGTTCTTTATCAGATATGTGCAAATATCTTCTTTCAGTCTGTGGCTCCTCTTTTTGTTTTTGTAACAGTGTCTTTTGAAGAGCAAAAATTTGTAATTTTGATGAATTCCAGTACTGTATATCCATTTTTATTATATGTTCATGCTTTTATGTCATTTTAAAGAAATCTCTGTCTAACCCATAATTGTAAAGATTTTGTTCCTTTATTTTCTTATAGAAGATTTATAGTTTTATAGCCTATAAGGATTTACAGTTAAGTGTTATGATCCAGTTCAAGTCAGTTTTTATAAATGGTGCAAAATAGGGATAGGATAGAGATACATTCTTTTTTCTTTTGTTGTTTTTTTTTGCTTTTTGTTTGTTTGTTTGTTTTTTGCATATGGTTACCCAGTTGTTCCAACACCATTTGTTGAAAACATTATCCTTTCTCCATTAGATTGGGTTGATCTCTGTTGAAAACCAGTTGCTGTGTGTATGTGATATTCTAAGTTTTAGAGAATTTTTTTCCCCAATGATTCTAACAAGAGAGTTAGTGGCATGAATTGTTGAGGACCAAATGATTTCCCAATGAAAATTAGAAGCAAGAAACAAAATACATGGTGATTCATAGCAATTTCATGAAATGTCATTGATTAAATATTTTTGTCTCCTTTTATGCTCTAACAATTTCCACCATGTGGTCATTTCTCTGTATGCCATTAATAATATATATTGCTGAAGTGTGTTTAAATTAAGTTGATAAAGATATTGTAGGGTTTTTTGGTTGCTGTTGTTGTTGGATCTTTTGTTTTCATTTTAAAGATAGCAGCTTCTAAAATATAAATCATAAGTTGTAGTAGATTACATGCAGCTTCAAGCATAGTACCTGGCATATGGTAGAGTCTAAATAAATATATGTTAAATGAATGGACAATTGATAGGTACAGTTTTAGCAGTTGTAGTTCTATCATTGCCCTTTATTTTGGAAATTTTTGGTAAAAATTTGTAATACCATGATGTTGGAGGAAAGAAAGGAGCTATTGCTGTGGAAGTTCCAACTGTTAATTTCCCTTAAGTGGAGAAGAATCATTTTTATTTTCTTTTACTTACCTCTCATAAACCAAAATTACAAAAGCAACTTCTTAAAGAAGATACTCTTAATAAAAGTAAATTTTTTCTGTGTTACTACTCCATTTAAGTGTCCTTTATTTTTCTATTTGAGATGACATCTGTTTAACAAAATTACATCTGAAATAAAATCTGTTTAATAAAATACAAACTGCACAGTATATTTTAACCGATCATTGTCCATGATTACAATAACACCATTGTTACCAATTATTAGAGGAATTCTATGCTATCTTATGTAAATGAAGACAACAGGGTTATTCAATATTTTTACTCCTCAGTGGAGATACTCAAATTTCACGTGTCCCTCTCTCCTCTCTAAAAGCCAATTGATGTGAGCTGTCTCTTTAGAATAAAGGAGATGGCCTGAGAGTTCTCATGTTCCTGAGTGTTCAGTCTTCTCAAGACATGAATTTAATGCTCCTTAGTATCTTTATCTGTAAAACAGAGAGCAATAGGTCCACCCTGAGGTTTAATCGAGGCCTTACCTTAAAGCTTAAAACCCTTTGCACTATATCTTACAGGTAACAAGTACTCAGTACATGTGAGTTTTCACATCCTTACTTTTTCACTTCTTTACCAGCTCATAAGGAAATAAAAATAATCTAAAGCAAATTCATGAATGCATGTTTCTCCTGATTTAACATGTTTTCCTCTAAAATAAAGAGTAGTCTGCCTGGAGGCTGAAAGCCTCATACACTATGTGGAGACAGGAGTATTTCCACTGGAAAAATTTCAAAGACCAACAGGGTAATTACGTTTCTCATTCTCATTCAGTGAGAGCAGTTTGCCAGTAAATATTCTCCTTATGGTGCCAAAAATATACCAGTCATGTTGTTAATGTTGCTTTGAAGGACACTGTTATAGTAGACTAAAAATACCAACCATGAAAAAAGGTTTTAAGAAGTAGAAATCTTACACATTCTGAAGGTATAACAGTTGTTTTAATCATTCTGAAATTAAGGGGATTGGTATTAGCATTATTTACTTGTTTGCTTTAAGGTATTTTTTCCCTTGATATAACTGTCCCAACTCCATTTTAAATTAGACAGTGTATATGTGTGTATATATATATATATATATGTATGTATATGTGTGTGTGTGTGTGTGTGTGTGTGTGTGTGTATAAATACTGAAGAAGATGATTTTGAGGGGCCAGCTTTCTATGTAGGTTGCAGAAGTTTCTGAGCCATGCTGTTGTAGGCACAATTTTGTCTCCATAAGACCATGTTTTTCTAAAAAGTGCCAGACAGAGCCATACTCAATCTGATCGTTTTATCCGTTTTAATTGCATGATCAGTTTGACCAATTGTGCTGTTTAGGATGGTTTGGAATAAAATCAAATCATCAAAAACTGTTCAATTTATGAGCCTACATGAATATAGCTGAGATCTCTATTTATGACAGAACTCTTTAAGAAAATAGTCAAAACTATCTTACATTATTATTGTGTTTATTGCAAAATCTGTTGTATGTGTTTGATTTCTATTGATGTGTAATATTAATATCCCCTCATCTCCTATCCTCAATCAAGGATATATTTATGTTGGTTAAGAAAATAAGTTCATTTACTTTTCAGTCTTCATTTTTTTTTTTTTTTTTTTTTTTGAGACAGAGTCTCACTTTCTTGCCTGGGCTAGAGTGAGTGCCGTGGCATCAGCCTAGCTCACAGCAACCTCAGACTCCTGGGCTTAAGCGATCCTACTGCCTCAGCCTCCCGAGTAGCTGGGACTACAGGCATGAGCCACCATGCCCGGCTAATTTTTTTTTTTTGTATATATATTTTTAGTTGGCCAGATAATTTCTTTCTATTTTTAGTAGAGATGGGGTCTCACTCTTGCTCAGGCTGGTCTCGAACTCCTGACCTCAAGCGATCCACCCGCCTCGGCCTCCCAGAGCTAGGATTACAGGCGTGAGCCACCGCGCCCGGCCAATCAGTCTTCATTTAAAGTATATCTTAGCTTGGGAAACAGAATCTATTTGATATAAATTTCTATAGAAAATTATAATTTTAAAGTATTTTTAGTGTGACAAATGAGTTACATAATTCCTTATGAGAAATTTATGTTAAGTAATTGTTGGTAAATCTGCAAGAATGCACAGGTGATGTTCCTTTTTCTTTTTTCTTAGTGAATGTTATGGTTTAAGTCTGATGTTGGAACCCAATTACTTGTATTTAGATTTTGTTGGATTTTTAAACATCCATTTGACAAATTTGAATTTTATTTTATCTTTAAGTGATGATGAATTTCCTTTAAAAATAATGTATTTTTGTCTATAGATTATATCTGTAAGTTGGAAAGTTTTGCCACGGTGAGGGGAAGGGAAAGAAAGGTACTTAAAGGCAGCTTATAGAATCAGCCAACTGTGGCAGGCAAACTTTCCTATGTTTAATAAAGCAATCCTTAGTATTAGGAGATAGCCAAGATGTTTAAAATCCTCAGATGGGAAACATCATATAACAAATATAGTGCACTATTTCCATGACATTAATGTTATAGAATGGTAGGAAAGAAGCTTCCTAACTTAAGTCACACTTTTTACCACGTTTGTTCTCTTTTGCTGCGTAAAGGAGGCTAGGTGCATTTTGATACATCATCTGTACACATCAGAATAAAATAATCTGTACTGTATTGTCTTGTTTTATATTGGTATTTGATATTTATTGTGTTTTTTTACATTGTTTAAACATATTTTTATAAACATCAAATGCATGCTATTTACATAATTTTTTATCAGTCAAAAATTAAAAGTTCCATAGTTTTTTGTTGTTGCTGTGATTGCCTTTGGGGTCTTCTTCATAAATTCTTTGCCTAGGCCAATGTCTATAAGAGTTTTTCCAACATTTTCTTCTAGAATTCTTATAGTTTCACACCTTAGGTTTAAGTCTGTTATCCACCGTGAATTGATTTTTGTGTGAGGTGAAAGGTGCGGACCCTGTTTCAGCCTTGTACATGTGGCTATCCAGTTTTCCCAGCACCATTTATTGAATAAGGATTCTTTTCACCAGTGTATGTTTTTGTCTGCTTGTCAAAGATTAGATGACTGTATGAGGATTGTTTTATATCTGGGCTCTCAGTTCTGTTCCATTGGTCTATGTCTCTGTTCTTGTGCCAATACCATGCTGTTTTAGTTATTATAGCCTTGTAGTATAGCTTGAAGTCTGGTAAATTGATGCTTCCCTATTTGTACTTTTTGCTTAAGATTGCTTTTGCTATATGGGGTCTTCTCTGGTTCCATATAAAGCATAGAATTATTTTTTCTAGACCTGTGAAAAATGATCTTTGTATTTTAATAGGAATTGCATTGAACCTGTAGATCACTTTGGGTAGTATAGACATCTTAACAATGTTCATTCTGCCGACCCATGAGCATGATATGGTTTTCCATCTGTTTACATCCTCTACTATGTCCTTCCTCAGTATTTTGTAGTTCTCTCTGTAGAGTTTTTTTTACCTCCTTAGTTAAATATACTCCTAGGAATTTTACTTTCTTTGTTGCTATTGTGAAGGGTATTGAGTATTTGATTTGGTTCTCAGTTTCATCGTTGTTGGCATATAGGAATGCTACTGATTTCTGTACATTGATTTTGTAACCTGAGACTTTGCTAAATTTGTTTATTAATTATAGTAGTCTCATGGCAGAATCTTTGGGGTTTTCTAGATATAAGATCATATTGTGAGCAAAGAGCGATAGTTTGACCTAATAAAGTTAAAAAGTTTCTGCACAGCCAAGGAAACTATCATGAGAGCAAACAGACAACGTACAGACTGGGAGAAAATATTTGCATGTTACATATCTGATAAAGGGCTGTTAACGAGAATCTGTATAGAACTCAGGAAAATCAGCAAGAAAAAAATCAAACAACCCTATCAGAAAGTGGGCAAAGGACATGATCAGAAACTTTTCAAAAGAAGATAGACTAATGGATAACAAGCATATGAAAAAATGCTCAATATCTCTAATCATCAGGGAAATGCAAATCAAAACCACAATGAGATATCACTTATCCCCAGTTAGAATGGCTTTTATCAAAAAGTCACAAAACAATAAATGTTGGTGTGGATGTGGAGAGATGAGAACACTCATACACTTCTGGTGGGACTACAAACTAGTACAACCTCTGTGAAAAGCAATATTGAGATACTTCAAAGAGATACAAAAAGAACTACCATTTGATCCAGCAATCCCGTTACTGGGCATCTACCCAAAAGAACAAAAGACATTCTATAAAAAAGACATCTGCATTCAAATGTTTATAGCAGCACAATTCACATTTGCAAAGATGTGGAAACAACCCAAGTGCCCATTAATACATGAGTGGATTAATAAAATGTCATATATGTATACCATGGAGTACTACTCAGCCACAAAAACCAATGGTGATATAGCACCTCTTATATTATCCTGGATAGAGCTGGAACCCATTCTATTAAGTGAAGTATCCCCAGAATGGAAAAACAAGCACCACTTGTACTCACCATCAAATTGGTATTAACTGATCAACACTTAAATGTATATATAGTAATAGCATTCATCAGGTGTCGGGCAGGTGCGAGGGTGGAGGAGGGGATGGGGATGGACACGCTTGAAGCTCTGACTTGGGTTGCGGTAAGGGCAATATATGTATCCTAAATATTTGTATCCTCATAATATGCTGAAATAAAATTTTAAAAAGCATGATTAATATACCTATCATCCCTAATACATTTCTTGGGAAGAATAACAATAATAATGATAGAAGCTACTATTTTCAAAGTTTTTATTTAAAATTCATGGTATTTTGAAATGAAGAAACATAAAATATCATTGATTAAAATTTTCTTTTTGCTATTAAAATGCATTGGATACATTGTTTTAAACACTTCTTGAAAAAATATTTGTAAACAAACATAAAAGGTCAATGTTTGGTCTCAAATTCAAATTAAGATAAACTGGAAATGAGCTATGCCCCTGTAGAGAGTGCACCACACCAACAAGAAATGAGCCCTGCTTTCTGAAACAATATGGAAATGTGAAAGCACTCAGAAGTAGAGTATGATGGTAACTTCACATTTCAAATAGTTTAAGGTGAATCGCAGTATTTCTTCTGTGAAATATCCAAATACCAACCAATTTGGGTGCCCATTCCTTTGGTACCAACAGATGGCACCAGCAGTTAATGGGACTCCAGCTGAGATAAGTGCAGGGATTAGAGATTCCCATCTCCCTGTGCAGCATAAAGAAACTGGGATATTTTTGGTAATGTCATTTTTATATACTCACCTAAGCCAAAATGCTTACACCTTATGTTTGGAATGTTTATGTAAACTTCTTTCTCTACCATCATGGAAACAAGTTCTGAGATTTTAAATATATTCATTACAACTCATGTTGAGAGTACAGATTGCTTATGATCAACAGAGCCTCTTGCACATAGGATTAAAAGAGACTAAATAATGAATAACCCACCAGGACCACAAATTAACTCTACTCTTGAACCACATGTGGTGCCAGGCGAAGGAAGAAAAATATATTGAGATTAAATTTTGAATTGTTTTGATTTTTAGAACTCTTAGGTTTTCAGTGCATATAAATAGAAGCCATACACCACAAAACCCCAGAAAGAAGATAATAACTTTTAAAAATAATCGTCTATTAATTTTGCAAAATACTTACCTGGATTCACACAAGTTCTAAAGGTATGTAATTTATTAAAAAAAATAATAATAATGTACTTTCCAGTTAGTTAATCAATATGTTTACTAGAACTTACTTAATTTTAGCTAAAAAATGAAGATGTGATAGATAAAATAATTTACTGATAAAATGAGGATGCAAACAATGCTCATTATATATACAAGCTCATCTAATTTCTGAAAGGTTGCTTGGATAATAGTCATAATTGGTTGCTTTAACTGGAATATACTATAGTTATTTGACTATGAAAAAATCAGTTTATGGCAAATTGTAACACTGAATGATAATTATTTCTTGGTAATATATCAGATAGTCAGAAATGTGGAAAAGGTGAGAGGCTTATGTAATATTCTTATCAAATTACATTTATCATAATCCTTTGACTCCAAAATCTATAAGGTATGTGTGTGTGTGCATGTGTGTGTGTTTATGTGTGTGTAGTGAATGTTGTGAAGATGTTTCCTAGGAACAATTAGCAGTGTGTTGTCAGCAAGGTGTTAAGGAGACAAGTGGCCATAAGCTTTTTGCTTTTTAGGTCTAAACGTGACCTAAACTAGCATGTGGCTATTTATAGTGTTATTAATCTCGCTAAATGTGAGTCATCACACATATGTTTACAGAAACTTTAATGTGTTAATTCTCAGGACTTCCCTTTGACTCCACAGTATATGTATAGTAATATGTTTGTATTCAAATATTCTGAATTCAGAAAGATATCTAGCTCCAGGTGTGCTGCATCTGGCCCTATAATTGGTGAGAGTGTGCTTTAAAACAAAATTTTACAAATGGTATTAAATAGACATCACAATTTAAGTAGCTGGAGTGGTCAGATATGAAGGAGATTTTTACCAAACTAAAAAAACTGGTAGGGTTTAGGTAGAGGGAGGCAGAGAAAGGTAATGGTTTAGGGCATGTTGTCAAAGTACTAAATATGTGCAAAACAAAGGAGCAAAAACTTTTAGCAGACTTTGAAGGATGGATATTGTTAATAGCCATCATTTTAGTCTATTACTATAAATATTCCTATTACTATAAATTCTCCTAACATCAGTTTCTTCATCCATAAAATGTGGGCAACTGGACATACCTACTTTACCAGCCTGTGTAAAAGAGGCAAAAACCTTTGATATAATAAGTTGGTGGCTCTGTATCCCCCTTCCCTTTCTAGGAAATTTACAATGCATATAAATGGCTCTGAGAATCCTCTAATAAAGATCCTTGTTTAAATTTGATCCGATGTGTGCCAATGTTTATTCCCTCATAACACTTGTGGAAATGCTGTTCCCTAGAAGACATTTTGGGAAATGGCCCATATTCTTCAGTAAAGCAATATTACACAGGAAATAAGGTCAAAAGGCTTTTTTAAAATCATATTCGTATGAATGTGCTCCTGACCTAACAAAGAGCTTAGAATAATACATGATCAGTAAATGTTTGTTAAGTAATCGCGTGAAAAAAATGCTTATCCATGTACCCGTTACAGTATACATACTCAGTAAGTGGTGAATAAATGAGGGATGAGCTGAAAGATGGCAACATAGAAGACAAAATATGAATCAGGTTGAGGACTCTGAGATCAAGTGCCTTCTTGGTGTCAGATGAGGTGAGAATGAAATGGGGTACCAGGGATGCAGCCGGTGAGGAATGCCCAAGGAGTTTGTTTCCAGGTGTGAGAAATAATGAAGATGGTGTCACCAGAGGGGAATTAAGGTCCTATTTGACAGACACTCTCAGTATTGTAAATAAACATAGAAGGCAGAGGAGCAAGAGGACTCAAAGTGACATCACAGTTTTGAGCTTGGATGACAGGAAGAAAGTAATGTCATAAACCAAGATAGAGAAGTCAGAAATAGAAGCCTTTGTGTAAGTGGGAAAAACATTGTTATGCATATGATTTTTAGTAACCACTTGGCCATCCATGGAGGTAATGGACTATGGAATTGTATTCCTGGAATTTTCCAGAAACCTTGGCAGAAGAAATGGTCACAATTCTGATACAAGTAGGTATGATGGATGATGCTTCAAGAGCAGACTAAATAATGGAAGAAAATGTCTGAAGAAAGTCAATTCTTGTAAGCAAAACCTAGGAGTATGGCTGCATTTTGAGGGAAACAAGAGCTGACAAAAATGTTGGCAAAAAGAAATGGCATGGAGTTCTACTCAACCACAAAAACAATGGTGATCTAGCACCTCTTGTATCATCCTGGATAGAGCTGGAGCCCATTCTCCTAAGTGAAGTATCCCAAGAATGGAAAAAGAAGCACCACATGTACTCACCATCAAACTAGTATTAACTGATCAACACTTATGTGCACATATAGTAGTAACATTCATTGGGTGTCAGGCAGGTGGGTGGGGGGAGGTGGGTGCAGTGCGCACCATCTGGGGGATGGACACACTTGAAGCTCTGACACGGTGGGGCAAAGTCAATATACGTAACCTAAACATTTGTATCCCCATAATATGCTGAAATAAAAAAAATGGCAAAGAGATAGAAATTAGGGTAGAATTACTAGAAAGACCACGGTTTGTGGACTGCATCAAAAAGGATAGGTAGTTAACAGTCAGATACTGCAAATGTGAAAAGAAGTGTCTTAGGAAGGCAGCCACACAGAGAAATTATGAAAATGTTGGCCACGATATACTAATAGTTACACTGTGAGATATAGAAATGATCTCTCCCTGCCGGGTGCAATGGTTCATGCTTGTAGTCCCAGCTACTGGGGAGGCTGGCCGAGATCCCATCTCTAAACAAAAAATTAAAAAACGAGAGAGAGAGAGAGAGAGAGAGAGAGAGAAATGATCTCTTCTACATGTGCTTAATGAATATGAAGATTAAGCATATTTGAATATTTGCTCAAATTCTACTCCATTCTAGTTTAAAATGATGTTTAAATAGTGAGAGCAAATGTATATTTAGCACCATGGCCCATTCTAACTGCCATGTATATATTCACTTAGTTCTCACAATGACTCTTTCGGGCAGGTACTGCCTAGAGATGAGGACACTGAGGGATAAATCAGGTCACAAAATTATCCAAGGTCACACTGTTACTGGGGCCACAGCTGGTCTAGCTCCCCTGTATGGACTTTCACCTCTGTTCTGTGCTGGCCCACTCAGCAATGAAACACAGGTCGAGATGCCTGGATCCTGTGCCCAGATCATCACTGCACTAGAACATCCCATCATGTGACCATACCCAGAGTTCATCCATTCTCCCTTTGATGAGCGCTTGGGTTGTTTCTCAGTTTTTGCTGTTACAAACGTTACAGCCATCAACAGCCGTGTACATGTCTCTGGCTTTACATTTTTCAAGGGTTTTTCTTCATTATATACTCAAGAGTTGAAGTTAATCTTAACAAGCTAATGCCGATTATATAAGTTATATATATTATTTAATAATATAAAGGAAGGCACAAATCACCTTTCTTCAGACTTATCAGAAGTCAGACCTTGGGCACAATTTTTAATCCTTCTGAACATCATTATGTACCTTTGCAAATTAAAGATATTTAATCTGCTAAACATAGTCTGTGCATATTGGGTAGTCAGTATAAGTTCATGAAAAATGTGAAGAACATGCAAATAATCAGAAGCATAATAGTACTCTCC